>NC_081318.1:16725273-17028304 GCF_026419965.1 Kogia breviceps | reverse complement strand
TTTGAACAAGATATATCTCTTGATCACTGTCTTCATAATGAATTCTATACCACCAAGTCTCAGCCATATTTATGAGGTAAAACTGCTCTACTTTGCTAAACCTCAAGTTCACCTTGACTTTTTCCCCCTAACCTATATTGAATGCATTGGTATATCTACTAAAATATATGTAGGACTTCCCTGGTGGCGCAGTGGTTGAGAGTCCGCCTGCTGATGCAGGGGACATGGGTTCGTGCCCCGGTCCGGGAAGATCCCACATGCCGCGACGCTGGGCCCGTGAGCCACGGCCACTGAGCCTGTGCGTCCGGAGCCTGTGCTCCGCAACAGGAGAGGCCACAACAGTGAGAGGCCCGCGTACCGCAAAAAAAATAATAAAATAAAATAAAATAAAATATATGTAGATTCTTGTACTTTCAACTATGTTCTCCTTTGAATTATCTGGCACTTCATCCACTGTTAATCTTTTTTTTCAATGTCAGAAGTGATGTTGACTGTCTTAATATTTTTGCCATTTTACTGAGAATATTTCATCTTCCTTTTCAATTTCACGTTAAAGTCCTCTCAATCAGAATAGCAAATTATTTTCTTCCCAGTCATCATGATATATTCTTTGTCAGAGGTATTCTATAACCTCTATATGGAACTCAAGGATACATGCCCTACTCCCTCTTTCCAAAGTCAAGGAAGAAGAAGATGTGTACTGATATCTATCTATATATCTAGATCTATAATCTATATATCTATATATCTTCACCAAAAAATTAGTGCCTTTTGGTGGGTAGAGGAAAATCTCTCTCAGGACTGGATGATATCTTTGGAGGCTTTTTTCTCCTTTTCTTTTCATCCCTGCAAGATGAACTGGGGAAGACTTCTATTTGGAGGAGTCCCTTATCATGGTAGACCTAGAAGAGCTAGGTAGAAGACAGAAAAGGAAGGCTGGCAAGTATACCTTAGCTGAGATTGACTTTGGAACTCTGGAAAATGGGCTTTATTTTCTGTGCTGTCACTATGAGGGTAGTAAGATCTAGAAAGCCAAGAAGAAGGTCATTCAGCTTCATTTTAATTAAAGCTTAAGGCTAAAGGGTCAAAAGTAATGCCCATAGCTCATCCAGACAGGTGTTGGGGAAAATATTACAAGCCTCTTCTTAATATTTACATATGGGGGCTTCTGTTCCATTCTTCAGGAAGAAACAGTATTGGAGAAACACTTCTTGCCCTTTTATCCAACCTCTTCCTCCAACAAGGAGAGTGAAACTAATTCAACTGGTGAAACTAGGGAGTCCTTGGACGCCTTTGAGTCCCATTAATGGGAGTACAGCCATTGCGCTGTGACTCAAGTGACATAGGACATTTCTTTCATCTATGCATGCTTGCTGGATTGGCAGGGACTTGCTGTTCTCTATTCCCTAATTTCAGCTTCTTCAAGACTGCAACTGAATGGGTACATCAGGGTTGCATATTTACCAAACTCTAGGTTTGGGGAGTGGTAAAGGAAGCCTTGCAATGACCTCTGATTCTGATTTATTGGCAATTGAGCTGATAGTTTGATACTGATTTAGCTAGTTATTTATGTACCCCGGAGGGGACAAGGAAAAGTGCTAATTTGAGTACCAAATCCCACCCTGAACTTTCAGCACCCAGCTTACCAAGGAAGTGATCCTACTGAGATATCAAAGATTTAGCTAGGAAAAGAGCTTTGCATGTTCCTGGAATTTATTCTCTGCATATGGCTCCCTCCTCACCAATGTGACTTACAGTGTCATCTAGTCAAGGATTCAAGGACTTAGTATCCCAATCAAGTGTCTCTTTTCATCAGCAATAATCAACATCCCTAGCCAAAATCCTATTCTTTTTGGAACTTTGTGTTTTGGTCTGGAAAAACCCAAACATATCTATATTATCCTTCATTTTCTAATGATCTACAATTTATTTCTCATATTCTCTCCTTTTAAAGCCCCAATACAATGTGGAAGAAATGGTTAAATCATTACCTGTCATGTGGCAAAGATGTCCTAGTCATAGGCCACTATAGTTAGAGTGGTGAAGATATAAAATAGGATGTAATAGGGGAAAATGCACAAGCAGAGACGTAGCAGAAAACACAACACTCCCAAAAGCATTTCTTTTGCTAGGGAGTTGTTGACTCAAGCTGGGCATAGCTGGACAGGGTTCACTATAACCAATGATCCAGTGGAGAAGACTTTGCCCCTGTAATACTCTCCATATTTATAGGAATTCTAAATTTATTTTTATAGGAACTATATATTCATATTTACAGGTACTATATATTTGTAGGAACTTGTTAGACCAGGATTGGCAAAATTTTTTTCTGTAAAGGACCAAAGAGTAAGTATTTTCAGCTCTTGTGGTGCATAGGTTCTGTCACAACTACTCAACTCTCTACTGTATTGCAAAAGCAGACATAGCCAGTATGTATATTAATGGGCATGGCTGTGTCTCAATAAAACTTTATTTACAAAGGAGGTGGTGGGTCAGATTTGACTCATGGAGCCAGTTTGCTAACCATTTATCCAGATAACAATGTAAGAGTGAGCACTTTGTATTCAAAAGTGGTCTTGATAGAAAGGAAGAACTTTTGGAACTTAACACCTGGTATGTCAGCCTGTTCTATTGACCTAACTCTGACTGGCTGAGTCAGCTTTCTGCCAAGCTACCAAAAGGGATCTGGAATGAACCTCCAGAACTAGACGCCAGGAGCACTATTGTTCATTTCACATGAATCTACAGGAGAAGATAGGACTCACAGCAACATTTCTAGAAAGACCTGTCTGAACTTACAGTCTCCAATTCGTTACCTTCTCAATCAACTCCAGTAGAGCATCTGTCCCCACCATGTTTTTGAAGAGGTCATTCACTATCAGTCTCCATGTTATAAAATCCGAAGATCGCTCTCTGTACTCTCCTTACTCAGTCACTCTGCAGTGTACATGTAGCTAGCTGCTTTGTCTTTCTTAACGCACCATCTTCTCTTGGCTTCTATGGCACTGCATTTTCTGCATTTTCCTTCTGCTTCATTGGCTACTCTTTCCTGTTTGTATTGGCTCCATCAGCACATCATCTAAATGTCAGAGTGCCACACAGTTAGGTTTTGGGCACACGCTCTTCTCTATTTGTTCTTCCTCCATAACTAATTTCATTTAGTCCTTTGGTTTAAATGACATTTATATTCAATGATTCCAAAATTTATAACTCCACCTCTGGCATTTCCTTTCAGCTTTAGAGCCATATATGCAATTATATTTTTGATGTTTATATTTGGCCGTTTAATAGCCATCTCAAGTTTAATATTTCTAAGGCAGAAGTAAACCTTTTCCCCAGCTTTCGGTATCTCAGTGTATAGCACTATCCTTACAGCTAACCAAGTAAAAGCCCACCTCGTTCTTTATTTCTCTCTCTCACAAGCTCCACTTCGGAACCATAAACAGAACAGAGCCCAAACCAAACAGCTTCCTTCCATGTCTACTAATCCAAGTCACCTCCCTGCTGGAAGACTGGAATAATCCACTGATTCTTCCAAATTCTCCTTTCTGGTTACAACCTGTTCTCCAAGGAACAGCCAGAGTGCCATGTTTAAACGGTAAATCGGATTGTGTCTCTTTCTGCAGAGAAACTTGAATGACCTCTTGGCCCATGCAAAGAAAACCTAAAGTTCTTATGTTATTTGGTCCCTCTCAGACTCTCCAATCTCCTCTTCTGTCACTCTCCCCCTCACTCCCTTTGTTCCAGCTATGTTGGCTTGTTCCCATTGTAGAACTTTTTGTACCAGCTCTTTCTTCTGTCTGAAATGTTCTTCTCCCCAGGATCTTTGCATGATCAGTTCTGTTTCTGAGCCTCAGCTCAAAAGTCATCCTCTCAGGCCTTTCCTTATGAACTATTTATCACTTCACTCACCACCCATGGACATTGTCTATTACATTGTCCATTGTAATAAACAATGTTCTTATTTTCCTCATAGCTCTTACCTTCATTATAAGGGCCTATGTTTATGCGTTTCTTGTGTGTCTCCCACTAGAAAGTAAGCTCCTGATAGCAGGGACCTTGTCTTCTAGTTACCCTCTGTATCACCTACAGCAATGCTTAGAGAGTTGCCTTGCAGTAAATACTTGCTGAAATTAAACAGATAATATACCTCAGAAAGCTTCTTTGCTTTCTTAAATATCTGAGCCAGGAGTATTGTTTACCATTTGCTCAGCTTTGATTCATAAACAGTCACATCTCAGCAGTGAGTCATCAACCCCCACAATGCATCTCTTCTTCCTGTGGCAGTTAATTGGTTCCTGGATCTTTCTAGGCTCTTTACTCCTGGATACAGAAAATACGGGGCTGCCTCTTCCTGAGAGGCTCACCCTGCACTGTCTTTTCTTTTCTTGCTAAGTCACAGTTTCTATCAATTTCTTCATCTCCTTATACTTTTTAAGAGATTTAAAATTTTAAATCCTTTCGGATTTTCTTTGATTATGATACATACTTATATATGATAAAGAGTCTGTGGACTCCTGAGTCCAGCTGGGGCAGTTCCAACTCACTCTACCCCTGTGATCTCAGCGTAATTATTATTATTTTTTAAAATAAATTTATTTTATTTATTTATTTTTGGCTGCGTTGGGTCTTCGTTGCTCGTGGGATTTCTCTAGTTGTGGTAAGCAGGGGCTACTCTTTGTTGCGGTGTGTGGGCTTCTCATGTTGGTGGCTTCTCTTATTGCAGAGCACGGGCTCTAGGTGCATGGGCTTCAGTAGTTGGGGCACGTGGGCTCAGTAGTTGTGGCTCGTGGGCTCTAGAGTGCAGGCTCAGTAGTTGTGGCTCACAGGCTTAGTTGCTCCGCGGCATGTGGGATCTTCCCGGACCAGGGCTCGAACCTGTGTCCCCTGCATTGGCAGGCGGATTCTTAACCACTGCACCACCAGGGAAGCCTCAGCGTAATTATTAATGGCACCTCCTTATGTTCCCCAAATTGTCTCAATTTGGACAATATACTATATGGTCGCCCTTACTGGTAAGCCTTCCTGCAGTCATTCCTGCTCGTTTGTCATCAAACCTCTGTTCTCCAGTTTTTAATCCCTTCTGGTGTGGGGTCTCAGGTGGCATTACACTCTTAGTAGATCCCCAGGGAGCCCTCATTACACACTGTCACATCTGGCCACGGAACTCCAACGTGGGCTTTGCAGCCACTATCTCCTCGTACCATGACAGGCAGACTCATTTATCTCAGTGAGATGAATTAGCAATTAACAATTCGCCTCCTTAGAGCTGCTGAGCTGGGCTTTGCACAGGGAACTGCCTGCCTCAGAAAGCTGAGTCATCAGCCAAGAACCCACAGCCTTCAATATTTGAAAACTCCGTCTCTTCCTCTTCTGCCAGATGAATTGCTTGCTGTTTGTTCACAGGACTGCTAGTCTAGGCTGAAATGAAATTTCTTTCTTTCTCTTTTTCTTTCATTCTTTTCCTTTTTTTGTCTTATATTTAGCCTGCTTGTGCCTCATTGGCATTCGCTTCAGGAGTCAATAGTAAATCATTTTACTTATTGATTATATCTGGTTTGGCAAAGTCTTTTCATAGCCATTGCTGCTTAAAATGCTATGGTATTCTCCTCCTAAATAGTCTATAATTAGATTTCTACCACTGCACTATATTAGTCTTCACCCAAATTAGTTTTACTTTACCTCATTTCACAAGGGAATCCTACAACATGGGGTGATGTTTCACTGTAGCAGCTGTGATTTGATTCCGTCTGCCCTAATGTTGTCTTTTGAGTTATTCTGACATCATTTTGACAACGTTCTCTGCCTGTGCCATACGCTAATAGATTTTTGCCATCGTTTAGCTGATTTACTGTGGCATCACTTTGGGAGGCTTTTTTTAGTCTCTGAAGACAACTGTTTTTGGTGCTTTAACATGCAAATATTCTATTCATTTGTGTTAAAATAAGTTCTAAGGTTCTGAGGTTTTCATTGTGTTACTTAGTTTTTGCTGTGTAACAAACTCCCTCAAAACTTAATTACTTAAAACAATAACCGTTACTTAAGCTCATGATTCAGTGGGTTGGTAGTTTGGGCTGAGTCGGCTGGGAGGTTTGTTGTGCTGATCTGGGCTGGGCTCACTCAGGTAAATGCAGTCATTTCAGCTGGTTCTGCTTCTGGGGTTTGGTATGCAACTGGCTGGAGTGATGGGGGCCAGTGAGCCATATGTTTCTCACCATCCAGCGGGCTCTTCTGGGCTTGTTCACATGGGGTTTCAAGAACATCAAAAGACGTGTCCCAAGGCACAAGTGATTTTCGAGCCTCTGCTTATGTCACATTTACTAATGTTTAATTGGCCAAAGTGGGACATATGGCTAAGAGTAGTTTGAGAGGATACTGCAGAATCACATGGCCTTTTGTTTGCAAACAATTTATCAAAAGATCGTAAACAGAAACATTGCCATAATTAGACCTTTTGTGTAGAATTCAGTGAAATTCTCACATAAAACATTGTATAAACATGTGAAAAGAACTTTATTGTCAAGTTTCACCTAGTTATTCCATGACATAATCCTAGAGAACAGTATTATAGCGAGAGTCTAGTATATTTTAGTACATATTATGGACTGAATTGTGTCCCCACCCCCCAAATTCATGTTGAAGTTCTGATTCCTAGTACCTCAAAACAAATTCCCATGACCTGTATTTGAAGATAGGGTCTTTAAAGAGGTAATTAAGGTAAAAGGAGTCCTTAACCCAATATGACTGGTGTCCTTACACAGAAGGGAGATCAGGACACAGACACATGCGTGCAGAGGAATGGCCATGTGAGGACACAGTGACCATCTACAACCTAGGGGAGAGGCCTCAGAAGAGACCAACACTGCTGACTCCTTAACCTTGGACTTCCCAGCTGCCAGCACTCTAAGAAAATAAATCTTTGTTGTTTAAGCCACCTAGTCTGTGGTACTTTGTTATGGTGGCCCTAGCAAACTAATATAGTAAATATATTTAAATTATAAACCAATTAAATTATACATCATTACTGAAGTCAGTATTTAAAGAAATGATTATTTTCTACCCAGTATTGTACTAAAATATTAATAATTATGCCAAAGAAAATTGCATTTCATCCACTCTTTCAAAAGTCATTATTGAGTTCTGATTCTGTTCAAGAAAGCCATTTTAGCATTTTTGTGATTCCTGCACAAAAATAGATTATAATGCAGTTGAGAAGATAGGGCTGAGGCTTTTGGGGGAAAAACATGCTTATATAACGGCATATGTTCTTTGAATTCTTATTTTCTTATATGTTTGAATTCTCCCAATTCTGTGTGTTTCTTTAAGGTGAACACTATCTTCTGTGTCTTTGCCCTTTAGTACCTAAAAATTGATGAATATTTTTGATTAAAAGTTGCCCTTGGTGTGAGCTACAACAGAGCAAGAAAGGTGTCAGGTGTAGTCTGTGAAAGGGAGATAACAGCAAGGGTGACTGATGGAGTAATAACAGCTGATGTTCAGGGGTAGTGGACCTATTCTATAGGGCTCTGGAACCAAGAAGTCCAGGTATGAATTCTGTTCAGACATTCCAGGAGGCAGATAGTTATGTCAGATAGGAGTAAGTTTTATCTCAGGGTCATTTGTTCCCTCTTTCTCCATAGGTCCAATTTGCTTTGGGGGACTAACTTTGAGAACTCTGGTTTTCATCCCCTATCATCCTAAGTGTTATGGATTCCTTAGAAAATGCTGAATATAAGCATGGAATATTGTGGTTCACATAGTATCCAGAAAAGCAAAGGAAATTCCTAGGCAGAGAATAGTCTCTTTAGAACAGATTTATTTGAAGACCTTATGGGAAACATGAGCTATAATTATTATGGCTGTAAACATTAAGAGTTTGATTCTTTATCCAGAAAGTGGGAATTCAGCTCAGCTTTGCAGTTAGAAACAGCTCTCAGTCAATATTTGTGAAAGGAAAGGAGATTGCCTCTACATTTTCACAGGAGCAGAAGGTATTATGTTTATGCTATCCTACTTCTCAGGGGGACTACCCTTTTTTTTTTTTTTTTTTTGCGGTACGCTGGCCTCTCACTGCTGTGGCCTCTCCCGTTGCGGAGCACAGGCTCCGGACGCGTAGGCTCAGCGGTCATGGCTCATGGGCCTAGCTGCTCAGCGGCATGTGCGATATTCCCAGACCGGGGCACGAACCCGTGTCCCCTGCATCGACAGGCAGACTCTCAACCACTGCGCCACCAGGGAAGCCCAGGGGGACTACTCTTAAAAGACCTATCAGTGGTTTCAACATGTCAACTTCTGTCAACACGTCCAGCAATTTTTCAGGAGGAATTAAAGCTGGCTGGAATTCTGGGGAGTCAAGAGCTAGGGAAATGACCTCTTCTAAAGCTGACAGAAGCTCAGGTGCTCAGAGAATGTGAAATAAAAAGTGTGACTAGAAACTGTAAATAGAAGAATTAAGCAAACAGACTTAAAACTCAAACTATAGGAAACATCGTTTTTTCTGAGTTGCAGTAGCCCTGAATTTTTTTTTTCTATCTTTGGGTAGATTCCATTTTTAGCCAGCTTAAAGGGTTTTACATACCTACCAAGTAATTTCACATAGACATAGATTGTTAATGTAGTACTTTCATAGGCGTTAAATAATTAGCATACTGTCTTGGAAATATGTGAATTTAAGCAATACTATACAAAACTTTAATTTAGAAAATATTTGAGGTGCTTCCCTGGTGGTGCAGTGGTTAAAAATCTGCCTGCCAATGCAGGGGACACGGGTTCAAGGCCTGGGCCGGGAAGATCCCACATGCTGTGGAGCAACTAAGCCCGTGCGCCACAACTACTGAGCCTGTGCTCTAGAGCCCACGAGCCACAACTACTGAAGCCCAAGCACCTAAAGCCCGTGCTCTACAACAAGAGAAGCCACTGCAATGAGAAGCCCGTGCACCACAGTGGAGAGTAGCCCCTGCTCACGGCAACTAGAGAAAGCCTGTGCACAGCAACAAACAGCTGAAGCAGCCAAAATATAAATAAATACATAAAATTGATTCTTTAAAAAAAAACAAATTGAAAGCTTCGGAAGGGAAAGATGTCAATAATGATAAGAAAAAGTCAGCGCTTCTGAAAACTATGTTATACCCATTTCACTGAAGAACACTCTTGTGTAGGTAGACAATATTGATTTTTAATTGGAAAGAATATGAGTGGAAATCAAAGGAAAAAGAGAGACTAGAAATTGCAAACATAGAAGCTTACATAATCAGGACATTACTTCCAGATGGGAAAGTGAGATTATGAGAGAAAACGGTGTCGGGGCCAACTCTATGGCCTTCCTACTTTGTGGGGAGAGTAGTAAAGGGATAGAAGGGCTAGTTTTTGAGGCAGAGTGGGATGAAAGGAGCTGGAAGTGGAGAGCTGATGACTAGGAAGAAACTTTCCATCTTTGAAGAGAATAAAAACTGAGCTACTTGGTGAAGCTATTTCCCTGACCACTTTTATTTTAAATTTATTTGAATAAATAATACATTCTCATGAAAAAAAAATAACATACAAAGTGAAAAGAGAAAAAAAAAAGTGTAAAGAGTAAGTCATTCTCCATTCCCCATTTCTGACTTTTAATTCTCTACTCCCCTTATCCATTTCTTGTTTCATTTAGAGGTTATCTAGGAATAAACATGTAATTTCACCCAGAAAAAAAAAAAAGTGGTTACAGAACACATTAGTGATCCATAACCTTCTTCATTTAACATCCTTTGGGACATGTGCCATATCAGTACATATAGAGAATATCTCATTAAACAAAATGCTCCAGAACATTCTATTATATGGACATGTCTTAGATTGCTCTGTAGGTTTAACTGCTGTGTTTTAATATTTGAGGGTTTGTTTTATTCGCCAATCTTTTGGAGCTAAATGCTTAACTCTATTGATTTTTAGTTTTTCCTCTTCAACAATAAAGGCATTTATGACTATGAATTTGCCTCTGATTTCTTTCACAAAAATGTTTCCATATTGTAGCCTCATTGTCAGTAATTTCTAAAATATTCTGAAATTTCAGTTTTGATTATTTCTTCTTTGATTCCAAAAAAGGTTTTTCTCCATCAAGGAGATAATGTCTTTTTATGAAGCTTTGGCTATTAAAATATAGTGTGACTTCTTATTTATAGGCTAATTCAAGTTATTATTTTAATAATGGAAGTTTTTTAGGGAAAAACAAAGCACATTTCATGTGGAAGTAGTGCCCTACACTGAGTCTCAGCTGATGGTGCCTAAAGAAATCTTTCACTACGATACCCTAAACCTGGCCCCGTGTTTGCCAGCTATCAGAATTATACAACCTCACAAGGAAATTACTGAGATCTAGGAAATGTGTACAGCAATCTAAACAATGACAGTAAGGACATTACACAGCTAAATGACACAATTTCAAGCTGCCAACACTGAAGGTAATTCTATTACTTACCACAAACTAGTAATCAGTGTTTCTTGCCATATTTGACAGATTCATAGACCCAATTTTGATCTTAGATAACTCAAAGGAAATTTTTTTCTCCTTGATGAAAAACATCCACTTTTGAGGGCAAGTAGAGCCTTCTCAGTACCCTTTCTTAATTCAGTATGTACTTTGTTCATGATTTACGGTGATTTTTCACCGTAAAATTCAGAAATTTGTGTCTCTGGTCCTATTCTGGCACTCTAAGCTCTGGTGTATCCATTTCCACTCAGTGTTGCCATCACCTCATACTTAATGTTTTCAAGGGTTTTATCCCATTACCATCTCTTCCAGAATTGTTCCTCTATTTTCTCTCCCTTTTTTTGCCACTTTCTTAATTATCTCTCACATTCTCCCAGAAATTCAAATGCTTCTTGATCTCATGCTCCCACCCACTAAGTACAGTAGGTTCCATCTTTGAAAATATTGTATGTCTGTCTTTTACTTTCTCTTTTCAATGGTGCCATCCAGGTATAACTCTCGGTGGGCTGCCTGGTGTCCAACTGTTTCCTTCTGAGGCATTATAACACTTCTGCCCCATTTACCTTCCCCGTGTCTATCACTTCACTGAACCTGTTTCCCATGGTTTTCTGTCTGAACTCCTCTGCTTGGTTTCAAGCCTCTCAAACCACATTTCATCTCAAATGTGCATTCTGTACTCTGGTCACGCTAGTCTCTTTCCTGCTACTTGAATATTCTTATTTCTGTGCCTTTATCCACATGGTTCCTGTTTTCCCAGCACCCTTTATCTTCCTCTAGTTACAACCTGATATGTGAAGGTGACTCCATTTCTCACTGATCTACTCATCTCCCCTTTCTCTAAACTTCTGTAGTCACAGCTGGTACCACAGGAATCTTAGCATCACGTACAGTCCTAGATTGCTTGCTTTTTTATGTGTATTTATTTTGTGATCTCCCTACTTAATTGCAAATTCCTTGAGGGCATAAGTCTACATAGCTGCTGAATGACTAGAGATTTTTCATCAAACAGAAATGCCCTGGGTTTGGAAGAGCTGTAGAAAGGACAAGTTTAGAAACACATCAAAGGAAATTGGAAAGCTCCTTCTAAATTGTTTTTCAGGTGACTTTATTGCAGTGCAGTTGTTGAGATCATGTTTTGGGAAGCAAAGCTATAGATTTTGGAAGGAGGCCAGAGAGAAAGCGCCAGTGTAGATGCCAACTAGAATTAAGACGTGGCTTATCCACAGATTACTCTTCATATGCATGTGATTAACTTGTGATTCAGCTCTTTGTCTTAAAAAGAAGTGTTACTGAAGACCTTTGTTGCTCATGTGTCATAAGTAGCCATAAAGCTATACTGAAATTTGAACATTTTGGGGGTGAAATTTCCCCTTTTAAAAGAAGGTTTCTTCATTGTCTATACTCTGACATTAGATGGAAGTAGAATTATAAAGTCCAGAGATCTAAAGTCACAAAGTCTAAAGATGTAATGATCCTTCCCACCGTCAGAAAATTGGTTGAATTTACATTTGTGTGATTAGCTGGATTAGAGATTTATTGGGTTTATTGATTGATCTGTTCAAATAACCTGTTTTTCGTTTCATTGGTTCATTGTTTTCTGTTTTCAGTTTCATTTATTTCCGTTCTTATCTTTAAACTTCTTTTATTCTGGTTGCTTTGGTTTTGTTTTTTTCTTATTTTTCTAGTTTCTTAGTGTAGAAGATTCTTTTATTGATTTCAGAAATTTCTTCTTTACTAATATATACATTTAATATTATGAATACTCTTCCAAACATTGTTTTAGTTACTTGGACAAATTTTGATATATTTCTATTTTCATTCAGTTTTAAATATTTTCTACCTTCCTCTATGGACTGAATGTTTTTAGCTCCCCCAAATTCATATATTGAAGCCCTAACCCTACCAGGGTGATGTTATTTGGAGGTAGGGCCCTAGGGAGGTAATTAGGTTTATTATTTATTTATTTATTTTTAGAATTTAAAATATTTATTTATTTATATTTATCTTTGGCTGCATCGGATCTTAGTTGCGGCACGTGGGATCTTTCCTTGCAGTGTGCGGGCTTCTTTCTAGTTGCGGCATGCGGACTTCTCTCTAGCTGTGGCATGCGGGTTTTCTCCCTCTAGTTGTGGCATGCAGGCTCCAGAGTGTGTGGGCTCTGTAGTTGTGGCACTTGGGCTCCAGAACAAGTGGGCTCTGTAGTTTGTGGCTCACGGGCTCTCCAGTTGAGTAGCGTGGGCTCAGTAGTTGTGGCGCTCGGGCTTAGTTGCCCCACAGCATGTGGGATCTTAGTTCCCCAACCAGGGATTGAACCCACGTCCCCTGCATTGGAATGTGGATTCTTTACCATTGGACCACTGGGAAAGTCCCAGTAATTAGGTTTAAATTAGGTCATGAGAATGGGGCCTCCAAGATGGAATTAGTGTCCTTCTAAGGGAGGAAGAGAGATCAGGGCTCTCTCTCTCTACTGTATGAGGACACAGTGAAAAGGCAGCTACCTGCAGGCCAGGAAGAGGGCTCTCCCCAGGAACCAAATCTTTGGGCACCTTAATCTTGGGCTTCTCAGCCTCCTGAACTATGAGAATAAGTGTCTGTTGTCTACCCAGTCTATAGTATTTTGTTCTAGCAGTCTGAATGGATTAATACACTTCTCTTGAGAAATCCTGTTTGACCTATAGATTATATTTAAAGTGTGATGTTTCATTTCTGAGTATTTGAAGACTTTCCTAATATCTTTTTGTGATTAATTTCTAATTTAATTCCATTGTGATCAGAGAATGTACTTTGTACAATTTCAGTTCTTTTAAATTTGTTAAAGTTTGTTTTATGACCCGGGACATGGTCTGTTTTGGTGAGTACTTTACGGGCACCTGAGAAAAATGGATATTCTCTCTTTTGGGAGGAAAGAATTTTCTATACATGTTAATTAGGTCAAGTGTGTGGTTTCTTCATTCTTGATTTTATCTCTTACTAGTTGTTGATTACTGAGAGAGGAGTATTGAAGTCTTCAGCTGTAATCTTGTGTTTATCATTTTTTTCTTTCAGTTCTGTCAGTTTTGCTTCATGTATTTGAATGCTCTGTCCTTAGGGTCATTCACATTTTAAGTTGTTTTGCACTCTTGGTAAATTGATCCTTTGATAGTTTTGTAGTATCCATTTTTGATCCTGGTAATTTTCATGGTTTTTAAGTCTAGTTTTTCTAATATCACTCTAGATACTCCAGCTTTCTTTTGCTTTATATTTACATGGAATATCTTTTAAAGTCATCTTATTTTTAAACTATCTATATTATTACATTTAAGGTGTATTTCTCGTAGACATGATATATAGGGTCTTGTTTTGTTCCATGCAATCTGACAATCTTTGTCTTTTAACTGATGTGATTAGACCAGGGATTGGTAAACTATGGCCTGTGGTCTGTTTTCATACTTCCCGTTAGCTAAGAATGATTGTTATATTTTAAAAGAGTTATACACAGACAAAACAAACTTAAAAAAATAAGCAAAGGAGAACGTATGTGTCCTGAAAAGCCTAAACCACTTATTATCTGACTGTTTACAGAAAATGTTTGGTGACCTGGTTCCCTCGTTTCTACCACATTACATTTTATCCATACGGTGATGCGCTGTCTGACCCAGTGATATAATATATTGTAAAGGAGACTGCAGGTGAAGTGGGGTTTGTCCTATTTGCCTTACAGCATTGCCGAATAGGTGAGAGGACTACAGGCCTTTCAATGATGCATGAAGTCAACCATCTGCTCCAGTTTCTCCAGGCTTCCCAGCTATAATTTGAAGCTGAAAGAGGGTGTCTGGATCAAAGCAAGCTCTCCCACTGCTGAAAGGTTTGGGCTCTGTTCCAATGCCATGACTCAGGATTTCAATCTATTATTGAATGGGTTCTCAGATGCCCTCTCTGACTCAGAGCATTCCAGTTCTCTATACCTACCTACCTACAGAAGCTCTGGATTAGGGTCTCAGACTTATTCCTCTTTTCCTCCTTGTTAGAATCATTTCAACCCAGGGTCTTTGAACTTGTCCAGGCTACCACCTAATCACTCAAGTGCAGGTGGTACTGCAGAAGTGGATGATAAGTAGCCCCAGTCATCCTGGTCACTAAGGTAGTATTTCAGAGAAAGGAAGTGATGGGTAAAATGAAGAACAGTTGTCATCTCAAGGAATACTCGGTCTCAAGCAAGGTAGAGATGAAATAAATTAGAAGATACCTGAGCAGGAGAAATGGGCTTCCATGAGATGCTTTAGTGATGACAGAATTCAGCCAAGAGAGGCAATCGGACACTACTGTACGTAGGTCTAGTTCAGACTTTTTTATTTTCAGAGTAGGAATTTTTAATATAGCCAGCAAAACTGAACCTAAATATGGCTGATGTGGTTACAGTTAGTGGACAGGGAAGGCTTTGGGCCATTTTATAATTATGATGCAGTCAGGAGAAGTAAAGATGTTTTGATCACCAGGTAGACTAGGAAACTTTTAGCCTGCCAGTTCCTCCACCAAATAATGTATTCTTCTCTATTTGATGTGTATCTTCTCTATTTTATTTATTTACTCATTAAATTTTCAGTTATTTATATATATTTATATTTTATTTTATATTTATATTATATTTTATTTATATATATTTATATATATATTTATATTTATTATAAATATTCATTTATTTATTCATTAAATTTTGTTATAATTATTTACTATTTTTGTTAAAGAATTACATGTCTAAAAAATTGAAGCATACACAGGCTTTAAAATAAAAACCAAAAGTCTTCCACCAACTCCTATTTGACAACATTACTCCCTGTCCCATTTCTGGTTTTGATTCTTCTGTTTGCTTTTTCTCTTAATTGCATTTATAAATTACTTTTATTATTTATATATATATAATTATTACATTTTAGTGGTCTAATATAGGCTTCTTCAACAGCAACAGAATTTCAGCTAGAAATCATCCAGCCTAATCTTAAACAACTTCCTTGATGAGTGATTTAGCATTTTTTAAGTTTGGTAACTTCTTTAGGCTTTTTTTTTTTTTTTTTTTTTTTTTTTTTTTTTTTTTTTTTCGGTATGCGGGCCTCTCACCGTTGCGGAGCACAGGTTCTGGACGCGCAGGCTCAGCGGCCATGGCTCACGGGCCCAGCCGCTCCGCGGCATGTGGGATCCTCCTGGGCCGGGGCACGAACCCGTGTCCCCTGCATTGGCAGGCGGACTCCAAACCACTGCGCCACCAGGGAAGCCCTAGGTTTTTTTGTAAATGATACTGTCTAGTCTTTCTAGGTGTGACTCCAAATGCAAAAATTCATGAAATTAAAAAGGAAAGAAAGAGAGAGGGGAAGAGGGAAAGGAGAAAGTTTTGTGGTTAAAAAAATGAGCAAACAAAATCTTTGAGTGAAAGCGTTGCATGTAAAATTAACAACAAAAAAGATAAATGGTAGAAATTATACATACATATATTCTTTTAAAAAAAAATTAATTTATTTATTTTTGGTTGTGTTGGGTCTTCGTTGCTGCACGCAGACTTTCTCTAGTTGTGGCAAGTGGGGGCTACTCTTCATTACAGTGCGCGGGTGTCTCATTGCAGTGGCTCCTCTTGTGGAGCACGGGCTCTAGGTGTGCGGGCTTCAGTAGTTGTGATACGAAGGCTCAGTAGTTGCAGCTCGTGGAGTCTAGAGAGCAGGCTCAGTAGTTGTGGCACACGGGCTTAGTTGCTCCATGGCATGTGGGATCTTCCTGGACCAGGGCTCTAATCCGTGTCCCCTGCATTGGCAGGCAGATTCTTAACCACTGTGCCACCAGGGAAGCCCCCATACATATATTCTTGTTGATTGATACTCAAAGAGCCACACTTAAAAACAACGAGGTACTATGTTTTTATCTGTCAAATTGACAAAGAATAAAGAAAGTTAATACCTAGTTTTAATAATGAGGTGGAAAAATGATCACTCATGGTAGAAATATAAGTGATATAATATTTCTGGTTGGCAATTTAGTAATGTGACAAAGTTAAATAACATGCATAAACTGTGATCTGGCAGAAATGGGATTGTTAGAAGTTCATCTTACTGATAGATGTAGATAGAGGAACAAAAATATATGTATAATGTTTTTCAATTGCATACTTGTTTTTAACAGTATAAAATTAAAAAAAATTAAGATTCCAAAATATTGGTAAGTAAACAGTGGTGGTTGCATACAAAGAAATACTGTGTATCCATTATGTAAGATGTAATGGATATACCAGTATACTTATTTACAAGTAAAGATGTTCACTATGTTTTTAAGTAAAAGCTCTGGTTCCAAAGCAATATGTGCTGTGGTATTCCTGAAAGGAGATGAATCAGGGTTAACAGTGGTTTATCTCTTAGTAGTGGGTCTATAGGTGACTTGTCAAAATTTTTGACTAATGCAATATTTCTTTTTTAAATACAGAAAAATACTTTAAATAATTTTTCTCCTTCATAGTAAGTGAAAATCGTTTGTCTTTTCATAGGGCTTAGTTTAACTCCTTCTAATGATCTAAACAATTGTAACATTTCATCCATATGTTGGTTCTTTAGATATTTGAAACTGTCATTATATACTCAAAGACACTAATGTTTGCTATCCCAAATTCCCCTCCTTTTTCATTCTAACAATGTCTTGTTTGTTTAGCTATCCAGTTCTCAGGGGAGCTTTTTAGATCATCACATTGATGTCAGTAAAACCCTCTAACTCATTTTTTAAATGTGGAATTAAAAATTTTCCCTTCATTCTTTGTATATTTAGTCTCTTTGGAAAGTGGTAAGTAGCACCCAAACTACAAAACCTTATACATCATTTACTTCTTGGAAAGATAATTTTCCTATAGGTCTCCTTCAACTTTGTGATTAGATTAGTTTTAGGGCATTTACAATTTAAGCCATACATAGGGTTTGTTTTAATGCTAAACTCTCTTTATTCCCAGGAATATCTTTAAATTGGATTTTGTATAATCACTCTGGAAGAGATTTGAAGGTTCAGTTGATTTGAAAAGTAAGATAAATACAGGAATACAAGAAGCTTCCTATTTTTCGTTCTTAAATTCTAGACCAGCTGAGTGTCATAAGGAAAGATCTATATACTACAGTGAACTATGACCTTAACGTATTCTTGTAAGATGTCCTTGCTTCTTCTGCTCCATTTTTTGGTATACTAAATGCAAAATGTTTTTTCAGTCCCTTCTTTTAAATTAATACCATTTAAATAATGGAGAATGCTTGAATCTTATATGTAATCTAACTTACACTAAATAAGTAGGAAATAAATACTGGTCAAATTATTAAAACCACAATGAAACTTCTGCTAGAAACTAAGATAATTTACTAAATTGAAGTCCTCTTAGTTGTTACACCCTTTATTTCTTTCAGTTAGTAATAGATATAAGTACTTGAATTTCATGAGAGCCTTTCAAGTGTGATATATTTCAGAGAATGAAATTTTTGAAGTAAGGCTTGGAGAGTTACTTACTTTCGTATACATATAACTTACTACCTTTGACAAACAAGACTGTTCTGGAATTGGGTAATAGCTATTCATTTCTTATAGCGATGGTATGTATATAGTGCTTTGATGTCCAAAGTCATGTCTTTTTCAGGGAAACGCCAACATGGGTTGTTTCACTCATTTGGCTAAACATCCAGCAATCTGGGAAGGAGCTTGGCTGCCTTCAAAAGCTAAATTATTGACACTGTTAAACATATTTGGTAAAAGTAATTACAGGCAAAGATCATTCTCTAGGCACACCTTCTGTGGACACGAAAGGGGATCTGTGTTCTACACTGGAAAAAATGACTTGTTTCCTCTCTTTAGCTCTTGAAATTAAAATGGTGTTTGAGAAAGTCAGAACTACATAAAGAACTGATAATGAGAAAAAGAGCAGTTCAAAACGTGCTAAAGGGAAAGACTCTATCTCCATGTTTATTATTGATCTAAATATTTTAAAAATGAAATCACTTTTTAGGATGCGTATCCACATCCTCAGATACAGAAACACATGAGGACGTGTACATTTGTGCATAGCAGAAGTTTAATCTCTTGAGAATGGAGAGGTAGCTATTTTGGTAGGTGTGGGAGACTGAGTGTGTGAGAGAAGATGGAATGAAGGAAAGATAAATGAGAGCTGGAAAAGGACCAGACAACATGCTTATACAACCCTGTGGGTTATTTTCTGTTGTTGGGATGTGAGAAGGACGACCAACTGTAAATGATTCACGAGGGGCCAGATAGAGCCTATGACGAGGGCAATGGAAAGAATATTGCTCTGAGGGGATGGAACACTCCCTTTAGCACCTTGAGCCTTACTCTTAGCCTTGGGGGAAAAAAGCAATAAACCAATAAAAAAAAGTAGATGTTACTCCTCTTGTCCTCATTAGCATCTGGAAGGGCAACTCTGCTGTTTCCTTGACGTAGCTAGGGTCTTCACCTCAATGAATACTTCATGGTCCAGTTTGAAATGTAAGCAGTTCTTATCAGGGGGAGAAGAAGAGAAAGTAAGAATATGTATTAAAGGATTGGAGGCACATGGTCACCTATAATTTAACAAAGCCCCTCATTTTCTTTTGTGTTCATGTAAATGCACCATCAAATATTTCTGAAAGACACTCAGGTTTTTAACAGTATCCCTACCAAGAATATTCTCTAGCTCCAGTTCAAAAGCATGCAGACATCAAAGAAATTGCAAAAAAATAAAATAGGGCAAAAGAACAAATAGTAAGGAAACATATTAGCATAATTTATTAGGCATCTGGCACTGTGATAGCTGTTATTTATACAGTATCTAGCCTCACAAGTTATGAGGTTTAGTTATAACTTTTACTTTTTTGACATTTTTCACGAAAAAAATTATAACTTAGTTTAAGAAATTTCTCCAATACCATGTATCTTTTAAATGGGGAAACCAGATTTTAAATCAAGCTCTCAAACGCTTTTGTTCTTTCGAATAACCCAAAACTCATGACCAAATAATACCGCATTTTATTACCTTGAAAACTTGTGTAAGTCATCATTCTTCTATTTCTTTTAACTACCACATTTAAGAATGAGGTCCTATCTAATCTACCTCCTAGGTCCGTCTCAGTTGTTTTTTCTCTTCTCCGTTTTCACTAACCTCCTTTAGGCCTCTAATATTTCTTGTACGTACTATCTCATCAGTCTTTTAATTGGTTTTCTTTCTTCTGGTTTATCCCTTTTCCAACAGACAAGCGCATCCTCCTTGTTGAAGTGCTTTCTGCTTCCCTTCTCAATTTTTTTTTACAATTTAACCCTTTACCTAATGCTGATTCCAATCTGACCTACTCCCATATGACATTTATCACCTAACATTTAGCAAGCATTTATCAGCAAATATCTGTCAGCTGCCCCCTACTTGCCACATACAGGGATGGGTTGGCTCACAGAAGGATTGGAAACTCAGCTAAACCACAGTTTCTGGTCTCAAAGACCAGTGGAGGGGGAAACATAAACAAGAAAATTAATGATTAGAGTAAAAAGTTGCCCATGCTTTGAAAGAAAAGCATGCCCAGCTTGCTCATTGAGCCTCTAGGGTGGGAGTGGCAGGGGAGACCACTGACATAAGTCAGACTGGAAATCTAGGGCATTAGGGGTGACATCTAAAGAGACGATGCAGGGCTTCCCTGGTGGCGCAGTGGTTGAGAATCCGCCTGCCGATGCAGGAGACACGGGTTCGTGCCCTGGTCCGGGAAGATCCCACATGCCGCGGAGCAACTAAGCCCGTGGGCCATGGCCGCTGGGCCTGCGCGTCCGGAGCCTGTGCTCCGCAACGGGAGAGGCCACAACAGTGAGAGGCCCACATACCGCAAAAAAATAAAAATAAAAATAAAAAAAAATAAAGAGACGATGCAGTGATTTGAGTAGGAGCAGAGGTAAATTACGCCAAAGGATATAATCTGTTGATTCAGGGTTATGAATTGGAAGAGGCCTGTCGAGTCATGATTGGTGTGAGAGGCCTTGATACATTACAGGCATGTGTGCTTTTGGAAGTATGCCAGGCTCCTGGATCTCCACATGTTCTTGGTCCAGAAAGAGGGAGATGAAAAGAGGAAGGACACATCCCCGATGCAGGGATGAGGACGGAGGAGTCCAGTCCTAGTAGAAGTGGATGAAGAGGCATCCTTCCCTGCATCTTGTGAGCAGAGTGCATGTGGGCTCTGTACCGAGGGAGGCCTCCAGTTCACCATGTCATGTCAAATCAAATAAATACATATTTTAATTTTTTCTCAGCTTTAATTTTGAATATGGTAAATATTAGTGGTTGTAATCCACATAATCCAAAGCCTTTGGAGTCCTCCATAAATTTTTAGGGTGTAAGTGGTCCTAAGACCAAAAAGTCATAACGGATGAGCTGGCAAGACAGAGTCCAAAGCACGAATCGCTGGTGGGTTTGTGAAGCTAAGAAGTTCTAATTTCATCTTAAAAATTATGGGGAGATATTGAAAGATTTTAAATAGGGAGGGACAAATCAAATCTATGTAGACCTGTGTTGTGAAATATCAGTTGGCCTGTTCTTTGAGAGGAGGCATGGTGACCAGGTAGGAGGCTATCCTTAGTTGTTCAAGCTAGATGTGATAAAGGAGAGCAAAGGAGTGGTCAGAATCACTTTGAGAGGAATCCTGGATCTCTGTAGGACTTAGTGACTGAAGCAGTGCACCGAATGAATGAGCCTGAGGACTCAAGAGTGAGTGCCCCAGATTTCTGGGTCAGGTAACTCAGAGGATGCCAACGACACTGACTGTACTCACATCCTCTCAGATCTCTGCTCCCTCCCCAGACTTCTGTGCTCTTTTGCCTCTTTGGGAGATGACTCCATGGCTCCTGGAGCCCTTTACTCACTTGTGCAGAGGCTGAAAGTACCTGAGAATTTGTTTCCCCAGCCCAACCCTGAGCTGGCTTGTAGCCAGGGACTGACTGCCCAGGAATATGAAAGCTCAGCTGCCCAGCCTTGAGGTCGCTTGAACTGGAGATGTAACATACATTCCAGGGCTTCCCCGTGGAATCAGGATGAGGCTAGAATTTTTGCTGAAATCACACTGTTGCTTGATTTCCACATTTTCCCATTCTGCTTTCTCTTACTCCCTTAGAGCTTTCTCCTGGGAGCATGCCCCTCTGTCACTACACATGAATATTCATCTCAGAGTCTGCTTCCCTGGAGCCTGACCTAAGACAGGGCTCATGTTGACCTTGGATTTTGCTCAATAGAACATACCATACATGCAGCGGAATTTAGAGGAAGGACAGTAAGTTCGCTTTGGACACATTGATTTTAAGTGCACTTGGATCATTATGTGGAAATATCTAATAAGTAGTCAGAGCTGAATTAGAAATATTGATTTGAGAGCCATCAGGATATAGATGGCGGTCAAAGCCATGAGTTTGAATGAGGTGCATTTTGGAGAGTGTATGGAAAGTCTAGAGGTGAAGACTGGGCCACAGGGAAATTTTGACAGATGCATATTAACCTGTCCTTCATAAAAATCCTTTTCACAAAAGTAGCACTTTACATTTTCATATTCAGAAACATCATATCATTTGACCTTTACGGTAACAAAGGAAGGTGGGAGCCTGTATAATTATTGTCCTTATTTTTCAGATGAGGAAATTGAGACTCTGAGAATTCATGTGAATTACCTAAAGTCATGAAAGTGGCAAGACCAGCACAAAAATCCAGGTCATTTAACTCCTAGCACAAAGCTTTTCCTGCTACCCAATTCCTTTTGAAAACAAATGTCATTTTTTCCCCTAAATACTCTTGCAATATGTAGGCAATTGTCTGTATTGCAGACTCGGCATTCTTACCAACTCATATGACATCTGTTCCAGTGTTTCTGATATCCTCATAAATTTATCATGCTCTGCTGCAAGATAACTTTGTTTCCTAGACCCCAGAAAGTCACTTCCTTCAGGAAGCCACCCTGAACCAACTTCAGCTCTCTGGTTGTTTAACAGTTTTAAATTTATTTGACAGCATATTCTTTTCACATGTTGATATACCACTTTTGAATTTTTTCCTTGGTACATTTTGTGCATTTTTGTTTTTCTTTCCCCAACTATATTGTATCTTAATCTTTAAGATATTCTCTTTTATACAAAAGTCAATACATTCTCATTATAGAATTTTTTGGAAAGTAGAAGATAATCTATAATCCTAGATTATAAAAACTGTCAATATCTTACATATCTAATTTCAGTCTGTTCATTTTCCCCACATATTTATGCATTTTCTTCTGCATAGTGGCATTCCTGATGTTTGTAGTTATTCACCCAGGTTGCTTTTTGATGTACAGATATGTTTTGTAATGAATTTTGACTCTGTGTTAGTATATATTGCAGTGCATTGAATAGGGATTCCGCACCTGACTGGGCATTCCTTAAGTGGGAGATAGATTTGCAAAAGATGTCGCCGATATTAAGTCAGGTTACAGAAGCAAAGATGGTCAGAGAAGAGACCGACTAGGGGGAAATGACTTTTTGCTTACAGGGAGATTTTTACTTTCATAGAATAAAATGCTTAACAGATTTAATTGGTCCAATGGTCTTCATTTGTTAGGATATCCCTGTTTGGTGAGCTTGCATTTTTACTTTCCTCTCCCTGTTGGGACTATTTAGACAGCTGAGGGCATATTACAGCTGGTAAACAATTTGGTTTTATCTTATTTTTATTCAGCTGTCAAGACATGATTGTGACCTTCTCTCAGAGTTTAGTATAAAACACTTTTCTGGACTTTGATTAATATTTTAAGAGAGTCCTCATAGGTTATACATTCCATTTTTAGACAAGAAACTCTCCAATCAAGTTTTCTAAGTTATTTTGCAAGTTCATCTGGCTAGCACCCTTTCTTGGCATAAGAACATCATTGTACATAACTGTGACTCGCCATTAATCTGGGTGTATTAGATTTTCAAACATCTGTTCCTCCAAACTACACATTGGATTTGCACTTTGCTGGATGACATTTAAGTAGTTAGCCTGGATGCTACCTATTACCAGCACAGCATGAAAATGCATTTACTAAGGGCTTTGTTTCTGTGGTTTTAGATAAAAATGAAATAACTCTTCCTCTCTCTTGAGATGTTTGGATTACATTTAATTGACTTTTAAAATATACCAGCATGATCAAAACACTTTAAAACAAATGAATTCTTTTTTTAAAAAAAGAAGGCAGGTTACATTAGGGATTTGACTTTAAAAGCTTTGAAATACTGAAATACCAAGGAGCTAAAGAGCTTTTTTTAAAAAAAAAAACTTAGGGAAAGACCAGCACACATGAAAAAAATTTATAGTTTATGCTTATGCTTTTAAAGTTCGAATACACATAAACTTGCTTCTGGAAAGAAGGCTTTTCATTCTGAGGGGCTTGAAGTTACAAGCCTTTTCACAGGATAGTGTTGGAAACGTGTTGTTTTTGTCAGACTAATGCAGCTCTATTGACTTAAAGCTTAGAAAGAAATCAATATATTTTCAGAGATGCATGGAAGATGGTAGAGTTTCCATTTATGAAAAAGGTGGACACTTGCCACCCAGGCCGTGTATTTCAAGGCATGGTCCCTGGACCAGTTGCAGTGGCATCACCACCCACCAATGTGATATTGAACAGGTGGTTCTCCTGTGACAAACGATGCTGCTCTCATAGACTCTTGCTGAAGTGCTTGATCTCAGACCATCTGCTCACCAACTCCTGCTTAAAACCCTATGGAGGTTAGTGCCTTATAAATAAGATTGTCTGAGAAACATGATATTCTCACTTCTCTGGCTAAATCGACAGCTCTATCCTTGAATCAAGGCAGAGCACTAGAATATTACATAACTTTCACATTATCTTATCCCCTGAACAACCACCTTCACTAAATCAAATTCAAATGTTATATCTGGTTTTGTCTGTATTTGGTAGATAATTTTGATCAAAGACACATTGCCGGGCTTCCCTGGTGGCGCAGTGGTTGAGAATCCGCCTGCCGATGCAGGAGACATGGGTTCGTGCCCAGGTCCGGGAAGATCCCACATGCCGCGGAGCAACTAAGCCCGTGAGCTATGGCCGCTAGGCCTGCGCGTCCGGAGCCTGTGCTCCGCAACGGGAGAGGCCACAACAGTGAGAGGCAAAAAAAAAAAAAAAAAAAAAAAAAAAGACACATTGCCTATTATTTTCTGTATACAGTCTCATCTGGTAAGTCCATTTAAAATTTATAACCAGGGAAGAAAGGCACGTGCCCATTTTCTTTCTATCTCTCTTTCTGTCTCTGTCTCTTTTTCTCTCTTCAAATTGGTTTACTTTCATCCAGCAAATAACTAGAAGTATTTAACCTGGGTTTTTTGTTGTTGTTCTTCTTCTTGCCCTGAGGAAACTCAGAGCAAAATTGAATAGGCAATCAGAATAATTATATCAAACCTTATGTTTAGCATTTTTGTTTTCTCCTACTCCTCCTTATATCTTTGATACATTATTTTTTTCCCCAGACCTTTGTTGTATACATACATGTTATTTTAAGATGCTTTAAATCCCTCTTGAAAAGCAAAAAGTATAAACAAACTGTTAAGTGTAGGATAAAAAAAGGGCTGTTTAGCTCTCTCCGCCCCGGGTCGCCGCAGCCTCTGCCGCTTTCGGGTCTAGCAGCCTGAAGAAAAAAATAAAAGAGAAAAAGATTAAAAAAAAAAAACCCGAAAACGCTTTAAAATCTTAAAAAGAAAGAAAGAAAGAAAAAATAAAAGAGCGAATCCTCCTCGGAGAACCCGCGGGGAAGTCACTTTTGCACGCTTCTGGCCTGCCCGACGCCACCGCCGCCGCCGCCGCCGCCGCACCTGGGCGTTCGTCGGTCCCCGTCCGTCGGTCCGGTGGTGAGTCGCTCGCGCGCCCGCGTCCACACGCCTCAGCCAGCCGCCCGGCCGCGCCGCGTGTCAGCCCCGCGCCCGCCGCCCTTGCCCCCCGCGCGCCGGCCCCCGCGCTCCACGTGTCCGCGCTGCCCTTCGCCGGCACAGCGCGGGAGGCGGCTGCGCGCTCCGGCCGCCCGCCCGGGGCTTGCCGAGTCGGCACCGGACAAGTATTTGGTTTCCCGCTTCCCCGGGCTGCTGTAATCTTAAGCCGCCGGCAGCCCGAGGCCTATATTTATGGAGAAATGCACGTTCCGGAGGCCGCCGTGGGCACCACTGGGTTGCCTCGGGAAGAATCTTTGTAATTTGGAGGACAGTCCCCGTTTTCATTGTTTTCATTTTTTGAAATTGGGAGCTTCCAGACTAGGACAGCTGAAAATTAACAAACTCTCAGGGAGGGCCTTATTGTTTTTGAGAGCCTTTTGTCTGCAGTTGGGCAGTCTCCTCCGAGCCGTCCCCGCACTCCTCTCCGGCCCTGGAAGCCGACCGACTCAGCTTCTCTGAGCTTCACTGCCACCTGTGGGCCACGGCTCGGAGCGGAGACCCCTTTGTCCTGTGTGCCCCCACCCCCTAAGAAGTACTCCTGGCAGGGCTCGGGATGCTGGGGGCTGGGGAGATGAACGCTGCGGCCAGCAGCTACCCCATGGCCTCCCTGTACGTGGGTGACGTGCACTCGGACGTCACCGAGGCCATGCTATATGAAAAGTTCAGTCCTGCAGGGCCTGTGCTGTCCATCCGGGTCTGCCGCGACACGATCACCCACCCACAGCTCCCTGGGTTATGCCTACGTCAACTTCCAGCAGCCGGCTGACGCTGAGCGGGCCTTGGATACCATGAACTTTGATGTGATTAAGGGAAAGCCAATCCGTATCATGTGGTCTCAGAGGGATCCCTCTTTGAGAAAATCTGGTGTGGGAAATGTCTTCATCAAGAACCTGGACAAATCTGTAGATAACAAGGCACTTTATGATACTTTTTCTGCTTTTGGAAATATTCTGTCCTGCAAGGTGGTGTGTGATGAGAACGGCTCTAAGGGTTATGCCTTTGTCCACTTCGAGACCCAGGAGGCTGCCGACAAGGCCATCGAGAAGATGAACGGCATGCTCCTCAATGACCGCAAAGTGTTTGTGGGCAGATTCAAGTCTCGAAAAGAGCGGGAAGCTGAGCTTGGAGCCAAAGCTAAGGAATTCACCAATGTTTATATCAAAAACTCTGGGGCAGAGGTGGATGATGAGAGTCTGAAAGAGCTGTTCAGCCAGTTTGGTAAGACTCTAAGTGTCAAGGTGATGAGAGATCCCAGTGGGAAATCCGAAGGCTTTGGCTTTGTGAGTTACGAAAAACACGAGGATGCCAGTAAGACCGTGGAGGAGATGAATGGAAAAGAAATCAGTGGGAAAGTCATTTTCGTCGGCCGTGCACAGAAGAAAGTGGAACGGCAGGCCGAGTTAAAGCGAAAATTTGAACAGCTGAAACAGGAGAGAATTAGTCGGTATCAGGGGGTGAACCTCTACATTAAGAACTTGGATGACACCATTGATGATGAGAAGTTAAGGAAAGAGTTTCCTCCTTTTGGATCAATCACCAGTGCTAAGGTGATGCTGGAGGATGGGAGAAGCAAAAGGTTTGGCTTTGTCTGCTTCTCATCCCCTGAAGAGGCAACCAAAGCAGTCACTGAGATGAATGGACGCATCATAGGCTCCAAGCCACTGTATGTCGCCCTGGCCCAGAGAAAAGAAGAGAGAAAGGCTCACCTGACCAACCAGTATATGCAGCGGGTGGCCGGGATGAGAGCGCTCCCCGCCAATGCCATCTTAAATCAGTTCCAGCCTGCAGCTGGGGGCTACTTTGTGCCAGAAGTTCCACAGGCTCAGGGAAGACCTCCATATTACACACCTAACCATTTAGCACAGATGAGGCCTAATCCACGCTGGCAGCAAAGTGGGAGACCTCAAGGCTTCCAAGGAATGCCAAGTGCTATAGGCCAGTCTGGGCCTCGTCCAGCTCTTCGCCATCTGGCTCCAACTGGGTCTGAGTTCCCAGACCACTTGGCTACGGACTTTGGTGGGGCTGGTGCCGCCCAGCAAGGGCTGACTGACAGCTGCCAGTCTGGAGGTGTTTCCGCAGCAGTGCAGAACCTAGCGCCTTGTGCCGCCGCTGCTGCTTGGGCTGTTGCACCTTACAAATACGCCTCCAGTGTCTGCAGCCCTCACCCCGCCATCCAGCCCCTGCAGGCACCCCAGCCTGCGGTCCACGTGCAGGGGCAGGAGCCGCTGACCGCCTCCATGCTGGCCGCAGCACCCCCGCAGGAAGAGAAACAGATGCTGGGTGAACGTTTGTTACCGCTCGTCCAGACGATGCACTCACACCTGATTGGGAAGATTACGGGGATGCTGCTGGGGACTGACAACTCGGAGCTGCTGCACATGCTGGAGTCCCCCGAGTCTCTCCGCTCCAAGGTGGATGAAGCTGTGGCGGTCCTACAGGCTCATCATGCCAAGAAAGAAGCTGCCCAGAAGGTGGGCACTGTTGCTGCTGCCACCTCTTAGACAAGGACAAACCGATTCAAAAGCCAGATAAACCCTCGTGGAATTCAGCTCAAGGTTTGAAGACGTCCTAGCTTGTCCTATGGACCTCAACACCAAGAACCACAAATTGCAAATTTAATAGGTCATTTTGTATCAAAAGGTCAATTATGAAGCACCTAGAATTTTTCAATTAAAAGAATATATTCTCTGGGTTCTGATATGGCCCAAACGGTGTTAACTTTTTCTTTTTCTATTGTGAGTTTTGATTTATTCCCCCAGAAACTGGTTTTATTTGATGTACCCAAGTCTTAAGTTTCTCAATAAAGAAAAAAATCTCCATAAAAAAAGGGGGGGGGGGCTGTTCAGAACGCCGGAGGATAATGATTCTATAAACATCTATAAACTGTAGAAACATAAAAAGAAAATGGTATTTTTGATTGTCATTTTACTGCCAGGGTGACTCCAATCAACAAATGGTCATTTATTCACTAGTGATACTTAGCAAGTGTGGCCACATCGTATAGTATACTTTCCTGTAGACTCTATTGATTGAGAGAAATAATGGACATGAACAATTCTATGTGGATTAAAAAATTTCTGTATAGGTTCCTTTTATAAAGATTATGAAATAAATAAGTGGGCCAAATATTTGTATCAAAATGGAAACACCATGAGGACTTAAAAAAATTAGCCTCTCTAGTAAATTTTTAGTATTGGTTTTTACATGACTCAAATTTTTTTCAAATGATATAGAAATTGGGAATCCTTGGTTATCCGAAAAATTTTAGACGTGAAGCTAAAGTAATTTCAATGGAAACTGAGGAAATAATTATGATTCAATTAAAATATATTTGCATGCAACCTTTCAAAATTACATTTATTTTTTCTATATAGTCCTATCTATACTCTTGAGATAATGTAGATGCCAATAAAAGATAAATTAAAAAATGAGAATCAGAACTGTAGGGTTAAAATTGGTTTGAAAAGTCATTTATCCCAACCTCTCATCTGAGTTTTTTTTTTTTAATTTTTGAATTTTATTTATTTTTTTATACAGTAGGTTCTTATTAGTCATCAGTTTTATACATGTTAGTGTATACATGTCAATCCCAATATTGCAATTCATCCTAGCACCACCCCCACCCCCCTGCCACTTTCCACCCTTGGTGTCCACATGTTTGTTCTTTACATCTGTGTCTCAACTTCTGCCCTGCAAACCGGTTCATCTGTACCATTTTTCTAGGTTCCACATACATGAGTTAATATACGATATTTGTTTTTCACTTTCTGACTTACTTCACTCTTTATGACAGTCTCTAGATCCATCCACATCTCAACAAATGACCCAATTTTGTTCCTTTTTATGGCTAAGTAATAATCCATTTTATATATGTACCACATCTTCTTTATCCATTCGTCTGTCGATGGACATTTAGGTTGTTTCCACGATCTGGCTATTGTAAATAGTGCTGCAATGAACATTGTGGTGCATGTGTCTTTTTGAATTATGTTTTTCTCTGGGTATATGCCCAGTAGTGGGATTGCTGGATCATATGGTAATTCTATTTTTAGTTTTTTAAGGAAACTCCATACTGTTCTCCATAGTGGCTGTATCAATTTACATTCCCACCAATAATGCAAGAGTGTTCCCTTTTCTCACACCCTCTCCAGCATTTGTTGTTTGTAGATCTTCTCATGCCCATTCTAACTGGTGTGAGGTGATACCTCACTGTAGTTTTGATCTGCATTTCTCTAATAATTAGGGATGTTGAGCAGCTTTTCATGTGCTTCTTGGCCATCTGTATGTCTTCTTTGGAGAAATGTCTATTTATGTCTTTGCCCATTTTTGGATTGGGTTGTTTGTTTCTTTAATATTGACCTGCATGAGCTGTTTATACCTTTTGGAGATTAATCCTTTGTCCATTGATTCATTTGAAAATATTTTCTCCTATTCTGAGGGTTGTCTTTTCATCTTGTTTGTAGTTTCCTTTGCTGTGCAAAAGCTTTTCAGTTTCATTAGGTCCCATTTGTTTATTTTTGTTTTTATGTCCATTAGTCTAGGAGGTGGACCAAAAAAGATCTTGCTGTGATTTATGTCAAAGAGTGTTCTTCCTATGTTTTCCTCTAAGACTTTTATAGTGACCAGTCTTACATTTAGGTCTTTACTCCATTTTGAGTTTATTTATGTGTATGCTGTTAGGGAGCGTTCTTTTTTGTTTTTCTTTTAAATTAATTAATTAATTTATTTATGGCTGTGTTGGGTCTTCGTTTCTATGCAAGGATTTTCTCTAGTTGTGGCACGCAGGGGCCACTCATCATCGCGGTGCGCAGCCCTCTCACTATCACGGCCTCTCTTGTTGCGGAGCACAGGCTCCAGACATGCAGGCTCAGTAATTGTGGCTCATGGGCCCAGTTGCTCCGCGGCATGTGGGATCTTCCCAGACCGGGGCATGAACCCGTGTCCCCTGCATCGGCAGGCAGACTCTCAACCACTGCGCCACCAGGGAAGCCCTGTTGGAGGATTTTTAATCACAGTTTCAGTTTCATTACTTGTGATTGGTCTGTTCATATTTTCTATTTATTCCTGGTTTAGTCTTGGAAGGTTATACCTTTCTAAGAATTGGTCCATTTCTTCCAGGTTGTCCATTTTATTGGCATAGAGTTGCTTGTAGCAGTCCCTTAGGATGCTTTGTATTTCTGAGGTGTCTGTTGTAACTTCTCCTTTTTCATTTCTAATTGTATTGATTTGAGTCTTCTCCCTCTTTTTCTTGATGAGTCTCGATAATGGTTTAGCAATTTTGTTTATCTTCTCAAAGAACCAGCTTTTAGTTTTATATTGTTTTCTTTGTTTCTATTTCATTTGTTTCTGCTCTGATCTGTATGATTTCTTTCCTTCTGCTAACTTTGGGTTTTGTTTGTTCTTCTTTATCTAGTTCCTTCAGGTGTAAGGTTAGATTGTTTATTTGAGATTTTTCTTGTTTCTTGAGGTAGGCTTGTATAGCTCTAAACTTCTCTCTTAGAGCTGCTTTTGCTGCATCGATTAGGTGTTGGATCATCGTGTTTTCATTGTCATTTGTCTCTCGGTATTTTTTGATTTCCTCTTTGATTTCTTCAGTGATCTCTTGGTTATTTAGTAATGTATTGTTTAGCCTCCATGTGTTTGTGTTTTTTACATTTCTTTCCCTGTAATTGATTTCTAATCTCATAGCATCATGGTCAGAAAAGTTGCTTGATATGATTTCAATTTTCTTAAATTTACTGAGGCTTGATTTGTGACCCAAGATGTGATCTATCCTGGAGAATGTTCCATGTGCACTTGAGCAGATAGTGTAATCTGCTGTTTTTAAATATCAGTTAAATCTATCTGGTCTGTTGTGTCATTTAAAGCTTCTGTTTCCTTATTTATTTTCATTTTGGATGATCTGTCTATTGGTGTAAGTGAGGTGTTAAAGTCCCCTACTATTACTGTGTTACTGTTGATTTCCTCCTTTATAGCTGTTAACTGTTGCCTTATGTATTGAGGTGCTCCTATGTTGGGTGCATATATATTTATAATTGTTATATCTTCTTCTTGGATTGATCCCTTGATCATTATGTAGTGTCCTTCCTTGTCTCTTGTAACATGCTTTATTTTAAAATCCATTTTATCTGATATGAGTATTGCTACTCCAGCTTTGTTTTAATTCCCATTTGCATGGAATATCTTTTTCCATCACCTCAGTTTCAGTCTGTATGTGTCCCTAGGTCTGAAGTGGGTCTCTTGTAGACAGCATATATATGGGTCTTGTTTCTGTATCCATTCAGCAAGGCTGTGTCTTTTGGTTGGAGCATTTAATCCATTCACGTTCAAGGTAATTATCTATATGTATGCTCCTTTGACCATTTTCTTAATTGTTTTGGGTTTCTTTTTGTAGGTCCTTTTCTTCTCTTGTGTTTCCCACTCAGAGAAGTTCCTTTAGCATTTGTTGTAGAGCTGGTTTGGTGGTGCTGAATTCTCTTAGCTTTTGCTTGTCAGTAAAGCTTTTGATTTCTCCATCAAAGCTGAATGAGATTCTTCTGGGTAGAGTAATCTTGGTTGTAGCTTCTTCCCTTTCATCACTTTAGGTATATCAGGCCACGCCCTTCTGGCTTGTAGAGTTTCTGCTGAGAAATCGGCTGTTAACCTTCTGGGTGTTCCCTTGTATGTTAGTTGTCATTTTTCCCTTGCTGCTTTCAATAATTTTTCTTTGTCTTTAATTTTGGCAATTTGATTACTGTGTGTCTCAGTGGGTTTCTCCTTGGTTTTATCCTGTATGGGACTCTCTGTGCTTCCTTGACTTGGGTGGCTATTTCCTTTCCCATGTTCGGGAAGTTTTCAACTATATTCTCTTCAGATATTTTCTTGGGTCCTTTCTCTCCCTCTTCTCCTTCTGGGACCCCCATAATGCAAATGTTGTTGAGTTTAATGTTGTTTCAGAGATCTCTTAGGCTGTCTTCATTTCTTTTCATTCTTTTTTCTTTATTCTGTTCCACAGCAGTGAATTCCACCATTCAGTCTTCCAGGTCACTTATCCATTCTTCTGCCTCAGCTATTCTGCCCTTGATTTCTTGTAGTATAGTTTTCATTTCAGTTATTGTATTGTTCATCTCTGTTTGTTTGTTCTTTAATTCTTCTAGGTCTTTTTTAAACACCTCTTGCATCTTCTCGATCTTTGCCTCCATTCTTTTTCTGAGGTCCTGGATCATCTTCACTATCATTATTCTGAATTCTTTTTCTGGAAGGTTGCCTATCTCCACTTCATTTAGTTGTTTTTTCTGGGGTTTTATCTTGTTCCTTCATCTGATACATAGCCCTCTGCCTTTTCATCTTGTCTATCTTTCTGTGAATGTGGTTTTTGTTCCACACGCTGCAGGATTGTAGTTCTTCTTGCTTCTGCTGTCTGGAGGATGAGGCTATCTAAGAGGATTGTGTAAGTTTCCTGATGGGAGGGACTGGTGATGGGTAGAGCTGACTGTTGCTCTGGTGGACAGAGCTCAGTAAAACTTTAATCTGCTTGACTGCTGATGGGTGGGGCTGGGCTCCCTCCCAGTTGGTTGTTTAGCCTGAAGCACCCCAACTCTGGAGCCTACCTGCGCTCTTTGGTGGGGCTAATGACAGACTCTGGGAGGGCTCACACCAAGGAGTACTTCCCAGAACTCCTGCTGCCAGTGTCCTTGTCCCCACGGTGAGGCACAGCCACACCCTGCCTCTGCAGGAGACCCTCCAACACTAGCATGTAGGTCTTGTTCAGTCTCCCTAGGGGGTCACTGCTCCTTCCCCTGGGTCCCAATGCATACACTACTTTGTGTGTGCCCTCCAAGAGTGGAGTCTCTGTTTCCCCCAATCCTGTCAAAGTCCTGCAATCAAATCCCACTAGGCTTCTAAGTCTGATTCTCTAGGAATTCCTCCTCCTGTTGCCGGACCCCCAGGTTGGGAAGCCTGACGTGGGGCTCAGAACCTTCACTCCAGTGGGTGGACTTCTGTGGTATAAGTGTTCTCCAGTCTGTGAGTCACCCACCCAGCAGTTATGGTATTTGATTATACTGTGATTGTGCCCCTCCTACCGTCTCATTGTGGCTTCTCCTTTGTCTTTGGATGTGGATATCTTTTTTGGTGAGTTCCGATGTCTTCCTGTTGATGATTGTCTAACAGCTAGTTGTGATTCTGGTGTTCTCACAAGAGGGAGTGAGAGCACGTCCTTCTACCCTGCCATCTTGGTTCCTCCTCCTCATCTGAGTTTTAACCCTTAAACAATTGTTGCTTTAAATGAGCAGAAAAGTAATGGTAAAATAACTTTTTTACTTTCTCTTTCCATTGAAATTTGTCTTTAGATTTAGTTCTTCCCCTTCCTGGATGGAAAGTCTGGCAGGTTGTGGTAACTTTTATGGAATGCTGAAAGTTTTTCTCACTATAAATCATAGTCTCAGCATTTTCTTTTTATTTTACCTTTTTTTTAAACATCTTTATTGGAGTATAATTGCTTTACATTGTTGTGTTAGTTGCTGCTGTATAGCAAAGTGAATCAGCTATATATATACATATATCCCCATATCCCCTCCCTCTTGAGCCTCCCTCCCACCCTCCCTATTCCACCCCTCTAGGTGGTCAAAAAGCACCGAGCTGATCTCCCTGTGCTATGCAGCTGCTTCCCACTAGCTATCTGTTTTACATTTGGTAGTGTATATATGTCCATGCCACTCCCTCACTTCGTCCCAGCTTAACCTTCCTCCTCCCCATATCCTCAAGTCCATTCTCCACGTCTGCATCTTTATGCCTGTCCTGCCCCTAGGTTCTTCAGAACCTTTTTTTTTTGATTCCATATATATGTGTTAGCATACAGTATTTTTTTTTTTTCTCTTTCTGACTTATTTCACTCTGTATGACAGACTCTAGGTCCATCCACCTCACTACAAATGACTCAATTTAGTTTCTTTTTATGGCTGAGTAATATTCCACTGTATATATGTGCCACATCTTCTTTATCCATTCAAGTCTCAGTATTTAAAAGTTCAATCTCATATAATATTCAAAATTTTGTTTGGCTTTAAAGTTAAGGCCTCTTCCATTTCTTTCTGTAATGTAGTTTTTCTCCCTTTTCTTGACAAGTTTCTACCTCTCAAAGATCAGGAAATTGGAGGGAGGAGAGGAAAAGGGCATGAACCTTTTGGTACCTTTGTGACCAAGCTCCTGTATTCTCTAGACCTGGCCAGGGAAGGAAGCTCACTTTTCCTCCTGAGGAATGCTTTTTAATGGAATCTTCAGAAACTCTCTCCATTGCTGGAATTACCCAGCTGAAATTCTCTGGAGATTGGCAAATGCATCTCTGTTTCCACTGGTTACTTGGCTCTTCCTTAGGCCCTTCGCATCAAACAATACCTGGTTCTTTTTCTCTTTCTCTGCAGTCTCTCACTTTCTCTCTTTCTTGTCTACAGGATGTACTTATTCCCCAGCAAACTCTGAGAATGCTGACCAATTCCAGCACAGCCAAGTCTCATTTATTTCTCCATCAAAGAAGCCAGTGACCCCATCTCTTCCTCTTTAGGCTTTCTAGGTAGAAGTCAGACGCCAGCTCACTAGGTCTACCTACATACAGGGCACACTCATTAGCTCTCTGAGTGGTCCTGTTGAGTCAACTTGCCCTAGTGAGAGAGAATTCACTGCCTTATTTTAGCGAGTGAAAGCTTTAGAGGAAAATATTCTTGACTTTTTATCTGGGTAGGAGAAGAATTGTTGGAACAGCCATAGCGAGTATTATGGAATCACAGTATAAAGTTAGTGAAAAATCTATGCACCTATGGTTGTAGGACAAAAACACAAATTTTATCAAACTAGGCAATCTAAAATAAATGTGTGGATGAAAGAAGTTGGGAAGTAGTGGCAGAAAAAATTGGTGATGAAATAGACAGGGCTAATAAACACTTTACTGTGTGAAGTAAGAAATTCAGAGAAAATCTGTAGTTGTTTGAATAAGAAATAAATATTAAAATACATGATTTAAAGTTCTAAAGGTAACAGAAATGAATTGTAATAGTGGATTAACTATAGTAGAAAGAATCAGGGTGGGATTTACAGAGCTATGTAGTCAAATCCTGTCTTGTTTAGTTGGAAGAAGATAATGTTTGAAATAGATACATTTTAAAATATATTAACGTATTGTTTAGAGTCTTGGAGGTAATTACCAGATGAATTTAAAACATAAACTCTTAGAAGAGTGAAATCTAGTTTCTTGTAGGAACAAAGAATAGGAGTGGAAAGGGTGAATTGGGAGATGATTGTGCATATTCCTTGTTTCCATGTTTTAAAAAATACGTGCATATATTTCTCTAATAAAAAGTTTAACTTTTATTATTTAAATATATTTTAAAAATTATGTGGGAATATATACAGGTAAGAATATATTACTTAATATGAAAAGATGATTGAGTTAAATTATTGCTGTAAGATATTAAATCAGTGTAAAGCTATATCACATTATTCAATGTGATACAATCATAAACATCTTTAGAAGGATCAAAGAAACAACAATACTAAAGAAGATGTTTTGGTACATATATGAATTAGACATATGAAAATGATTTATTAAGAAATCTTTGGGAAAGGGAAGGGTTAGTTAGTAAGTGGGTTTAGGTCATTTACTTTTAAATAAAAATGTTGTCTTCAACTCTTATCCCATACTAAAATAAATTCCAGTTCATTTTTAACTTATAAATATCAAGCCATAAAATGCCTAGAAGGAAACTGAGAGTTTATCTGAGCTCTACTTTTGGTAAGACCTTTTATACTTAAAACAAATGGAAGAATCTGCAAAAGAAAATACAGATTTAACTACTTTCAAAAGTTTAAACTGTGCACATTAAATTAAAAGATGGCAAAGAAAAATCATGTGACTAATATAAAAATACTTTGTAATATTGATTTATAAAGAAGTAATTCAATTAATTTTTATTTCATCCCATACAATGCTAGGGTTCCAGCACTAAGCATGATGGACATGGTCTTAAAAATCAATGAGAAAAAAACCTGAGACTCCTATAAATAAATGGGCAAAGACCATGAATGCTTACTTCACCAAAGAAACAATACAATAATTAGTAGGCATTAGAAAAGTATTTGGGTTATTTCATAGTCAAAGCTTACAAATAAAAATGAGATATAAATTGCATTAATTAAATATACAAAATTGTTCTTAAAGGGAGTTCCCAATGTTGGCAAGTATCATGCAGTGGGCACTTCAGACACTGCTGAGAGTACAAATTGTTTTAGCTGTTCAAGAAGGTAATTTGGGAATATGTGTAGAGTTTGAAAGATGTTCATCTTTAAGGCCAGAAATTCAACTGCTGATGTTTTTGTAAGATAATTTATAGCAGTGAAAACTTAAGACTTTCTAAGCCATAAGGAACTGCAAAGTAAGAAATAGTATTTTTAAAATACTGTGCACATATTACATAGGATGTTCATGTGTAGTTTTTAAGAATATAGAAAATGCTTATAATAACATTTTAAAGAGAAACACAGAGTGGTATTAAGTAGGCAAAGCAATATGTAGAAAAATTGAGAAATTATAACATGTTAACAATTTCTCTATGAATTGAAGTTTGATTTTTTAAATAGTTTCAATATTTTTTCTACTTTCTCCAAAATGAACACGTATTTTTTTCATATTGAGAACAAAGTACAGAGAAATAAACACTTGGTAGCTAGTCCAAGCTCCACAATTTGTTCATTGTGGGAACTTGGGCAAGTGACCCCTTTTGTAGGTCCAGCATCACAGGCCAAATGGTCTTGTTGGCACTGCATTAAACCATGATGTGCCTGGCAAATATAAATGGTTATGAAAATGTCGATTCTGGTTTTGGTAACTACTGGTTACACAATCCAGTACACCTCCCCTTTTCTTGTCTTCATTTCAGCTATTGAACTCCATCATCAGCATTTTCCTTAATAGTTCCCCCATTTTGGGAGAAGTCAAGTGAAAACGTTGATCATGTCCATCTGTATTTGTGTTCACCATCTCCGGACCTGGAGTAATAAGCTGAGTTTACAAATTTGAATACTTGTTTCTTATGGTCTTTAACCTCGGGTTGGTCCACATTCCTTGCTCCTTTTTAAAAGTGGCCTTTTGGCTTCTACTGTACACCAATGAATTTGAATTAGACAGAAAGGGGCATAATACCCCTTTATAAGAACACCCAACCTTTCTATACGTGAAAAATAAATGCTCTCTCTACCTGATTCCTTGTTTGGATGGCTTTTGGCTTCCCTCTCTTGGAGGAATCAATGATTGTTCCAGCGACCTCTGCTGTCTGTCAATTTTTGATACAACATTCTTCATGAACCTGGGGCCAAGAAGAAAAAATGGAGGAATAAGTTTTGGGCTTGGGTTTGGAGAGTCTGTTAGCAAAAATGCCATTGGCTTTTGAGTTTGAAGTAGCTTGCTCTTGAGAGAGTGCATTTCAAACAGCTTTTTGATCCTCAGGAGCCCAGTAAATTCTTGACTCTTTCTAGTTGGGAACATAATGTAATAGTACTGTACTAGTCTATTAAGTCAGAACTCCATCTTTTGCACGATTCATATTTTAAACTTTAAAGAGGCTCACAACTGAGCTTTCACGAACTGTCGCTGTTTACTTTCTTTCCACTAAAATAATAATCGCAAATACCCCTCTGAGAACGTATATTTTCAGATGCCAGGTAATCAAAGCTTAGTTGTACTCAGAGGCTTTTTTAGAACCAAATGGAAAATAATTGCTTTAAAGTACCCACTTGTGAGGATTTCTGCTCATCAGTATAATTGCCAGCAGTCACTGTCTTTCTACCACAATAAATTCACAATGATTCATTAGCTTCTTTTTGGGGGGATGAAATAGATTGTCTTGTTAACATCAACTTTGAGTTTTAAATGGCTTCACTTGATTTCATATTGGAATTACACTTTGCACATAAACTAAAATAATACCCCTCACCCCACTTTAAAAAGTACTGTAGGTAGAAGAGGATAAAATTAGAACTTAGCCAGGCTTGCAGTATTTAGATACTGCAAGTGTTTACTCTAGGAGGATTTTAAAATTTTATTTTAACATCTTTATTGGAGTATAATTGCTTTACAATGGTGTGTTAGTTTCTGCTGTATAACAAAGTGAATCAGCTGTACGAATATGTGTATACCCACATCCCCTCCCTAACCCACCCCTCCAGGTGGTCACAAAGCACCGAGCTGATCTCCCTGTGCTATGCAGCTGCTTCCCACTAGCTATTTTACATTTGGTAGTGTATATATGTCAATGGTACCTTCTCACTTCGTCTCAGCTTACCCTTCCCCCTCCCCGTGTTCTCAAGTCCATTCTCTACGTCTGCGTCTTTGTTCCTGTCCTGCCCCTAGTTTCTTCAGAACCACTTTTTTTTTAGATTTTATATATATGTGTTAGCATACGGTATTTGTTTTTCTCTTTCTGACTTTTCTCTTTATGACAGCCTCTATGTCCATCCACCTCACTGCGAATAACTCAAATTCGTTTCTTTTTATGGCTGAATAATATTCCATTGTATATATGTGCCACATCTTCTTTATCCATTCATCTGTCGATGGACACTTAGATTGCTTAGGAGGATTTTTATTTCTTCTTTTTTGTCAAAGGAATTTCTTTCTTTTTTTTTTTTTTTTGCGGTATGCGGGCCTCTCACTGTTGTGGCCTTTCCCATTGCGGAGCACAGGCTCTGGACGCGCAGGCCTAGCGGCCATGGCTCACGGGCTTAGTTGCTCCGCGGCATGTGGGATCTTCCCGGACCAGGGCACCGAACCCGTGTCTCCTGCATCTGCAGGCGGATTCTCAACCACTGCGCCACCAGGGAAGCCCGGAATTGAATTTCTTGACTCTAAGCCTCTGCACACAGAACCCAACAGATGGCAAATAATCCTTGGGATGTGGTCTCAAGTACCTTTGTCCAGCCATCCGTTTGGTATCAAATGAACAGAATGATTGCTGCAAAAAACTGCTGGGTAAGAATGCTTGTCAAAAACTCCATAATCTTATTTATCAAGTTCCCTAGGTTGAAGAGATCTTAATTAATGTATCTCAAGAGTACTTTGCATATGTGGATATTGGTCAAAGTTTAGCAGATGTTTGTTGATTTGCTAGTTTTTAAACAGCTTGGGAAATATATCCTGTCTATGTCTTTGCCGTAAAAATGGTTTGGAATGATTAACTACTTAAATCAATTACCCTGTTGGAATTCTACGAACTCAACTGAGGGGTCAACACAAGTTTTCAAAGGTCAATACAAGTGGGCATTTAGGTCCCCTCCAAGCTGGCACATGCCCTGAGGATTTAAATGACCAAGAGTGCATATCCAGTGACTGTCTCTCAGTGGTACCATCCACATTCCTGCCTAATCGCAGCCTCTTCATCTGGTCAGACACGCCATCCTCTAGTTTCAATGTTTACTATAGTCAAAATAAAAAGCCTAAATTTTTAAAAAGGCAGTGACGCCTCATGGGTATTTAAAAATTTCAGATTGAAAGTCTGGATAGAGCTTTTCAAGGTGGCTTCAAAGACAAATAAACAGACCAAGAGCCAATTTCTAACTATTTTAGGTTGCTTCAACATCACAGAACAAAACATAGAAAAAAATGATTTCAAGAAAAAAAAAAAAAAAAAGTTTTGTGAGATGCTACCTGGAGATGACTTCAGAGAGATAACCAGGGGCTGAGAAAGGCCTGTTCGTCAGTCACCAGTGAGCAGAAGAGTCTGGCCTGGACCAAAAACAGTAAGATGACATAAACTCAGGCCTTAACAAGTCAACAACAAGTGGACAGAATGCAGGAAAACAGAACAGATGAATCCCAGGCTGTTAACTGGCCCTGTGAGCAGGGGGCTCACTTCACAGCAAACCCAGCACACCCTATGCTGTGTCTAATCATTTGTTCAGCTGGCTGTGGAGGTGGCCTATATCCAGCACAGCACCAGTGATTTAGATAGTACAGTGAAGGGAAGCAAGAAGCATCTCAAAAAAAAAAAAAATTAGTAGGTATTTCTGATTTGGAGTTTGGGAAGCAATAACCTATTTTCTGGGCTGGCAAAGGAAAACTAACAAAGCGCTTAATTTTTTCAATGCTTGGTCATTTCCAGAAGAAATAACTAAAAAGGATACCCATCAAAGTCTTTCAGATTTAAATCAGGGCAATTTTCACTGTTTGGATGAATAACCTTAATTCCCATTAATATAAGCTGCATTGGTCCTGTCGTGGAGTATCTGAGATACATAGTGATGCAAATTTAATTTGGTGGAAAGCTTGCAATGTCACTAAAATTCTCAAAAATCCTGATTTTAAAGAATTTTAAAGCTACAGCTGAATAAACCTGGGTACACTGTGCTTTCTGGTATCATGATTTGCCCTAAGAAATGTTTTGTTAATGTAGGTAAGGGAATGGAAGAAAATATTTGATCATATGCTCTTTTAGCTTTTCTACCCTTAAAATACTGAAGAGTAAGATTTGAAAGAAAGAGTAGTTATCATGGAATTATGGGGCAGCCACATGTGTCTTTAATGCATGACAAATGTGGGTCAAAATTGGAAGATGCACCAAAGCTTGCACTTTGCATTTATTAGAGGTTCTATAAATATTTGTTGTCTGATTGACTGGCTGAAGGAATTAATGAAATCGATTTCGTTTTGTGCACTTTCCAGTTTCTTCCATGTCTCCCTCCTCCGTGCCTACCATTGGGCTTTTTGTTTGCTGCACTACCATAGGGCATCTCATGCAGGTGCCTGATCTCTTGGGGGTGGGAGGGCCAAGAGGTCACAATCCAAACTTATTTTGGCCACCCACTCACAGTATGAAATTTATTCCCTTTTCACCTAGCCAAGCTCTGGGGAGATATCTTAATACATTACTTCCTACTATGCTATAAATTATCCACAGTTAGCTTAAGACTAAGCTTAAGACTTACCCAAATGAATGAATACCTTCTTCGCATTTCAGATGACAGATTTGTGGGGTGGAGGATCTCTGAGAAGAACCCAGAAGCTATTCAAGATGTCTGCCAAGAAGCCAATATAGCAAAACTCTGGTTTCAATTCTCAGTTGAGGTGAAAATTGAGAAGAGTCTTTTCGATTCAGGACAGCTCAGATAGTTCAGTGACCACATCCTGTGTTTGATTGGTTCCCAGGTGCACATTTTAACGTCTCTGTGTTAGGTTGTATTTTACAGCCACTAGCACTGGGCAGTTGCTGATGACCAGGTCACAGCTGATATATTCATTACTGCCCATGCTATGAAAACAGCAAAAACATCTTCAAAAGTTGCAGAATAACTAACAGCTGTTGGGAAGAAAATCCCAGAGAAAACAGTGGACCACTCTTCTAATCCCTAGGAACCCAGTGGTTGCAGAGAAAGGAGATGCTCTAGCTCTTTGTGATTACTTAGGGTTCACCACCAAAGGATTTTAACTCTTTTGTAAAATCTTTTAAGAAATACTACATCAGCAGTACTCTATGGAAAAACATGGTCATTAATAATTCTGAGTTCAAAGGTCATCACAAAAGAGCCAGACTGAATGCAAAGAAGTTTTAGGAATATACGCGAACCAATATATTTCATGTGTGCTTTATTTATATGTATGTACAAAAGTTATAAACATCTGTTTTAAATAATACCTAAAAGAACTTCCTTAATTTCCATGTGGTAAAATTCAAAGTGATTTTACATGTGTCATAGTTTAATCGGCAGGGATTTTCTTTCTGGTTGGTACATAAAATAATAGGGCTTCTTAAAATCAATCAATTGAATGGTGTCAGATTCAAGGACATCTGGTACTTCCATGAGAAATCCTGAAATCCACTTTTATTTTAGGGTTTACAAATTATTCAAAGTAGGGAAATCAATGGCTTCAATAAAGCCTAAGATCTAATCCGCTCAATAAAAAAATCACATTAAAACTAAATACAATATTGGTAGCTACAGAAAGAAGGACTGACAAGTGTGTTGGTAAAGGGTTGGTATTGGAATTTTAGTTAATAGGCCTTTATCGCATCCACTCTGCATGCAGCATATGACACTGGGTTGTTACATTTTCCCTGAAACTAATTTGAGATTTCTTCAAGTTCTGACAACCTATCCTGAAGAGGGAAATAGGCCATTCCTCTGATTGTTCGCTAACCTCACAATCCCCCCCTTTTTTTTTTTTTTAGGGAGGACAAAGTTATTTATAGACCCTATTAATTTAGCTTAAATGATTCTAGCTACTGGCTATGTGTAATCAGCTTTTCCCTCCTTTCTACATAGAGTTGGCTGGAAACATATCGGATGAGAGAATTAACAAAAGAGCATCTACAACTAATATCCTAATACAAGTGGGGTTTCCAGGCCATATGAAAAATAGACAGACTCGGTCGTCTGTATAGGAAGCCAGCTTGTTCACTGTGCTTAGAAACACATGGGCACAGAGAGGTTCTTACCTTGGAAGTGCCCCTAATGTCACATGGAATGGAATTGTTCACACTCCTCTGTATTTTCAAGCTCACAGAGCTAATTCACAGTAGGAATTTTTAAAAAAGATTTTGAGGAAGATTCTTGCTGGGAGATTAGGGAAGGGATTATTTGGTGAGGACCACTGGATGGTTTTGTTTTTCTCTGGGTAAATAGCCTTCTGGTTAATGCAGTGTCCATCACTTAATTTAATGGGAACAGCTTGTGTCGTTATAATAGAAATGGGAGTCTGTTGCCTGCATGGTTCTGAGGAAATAGCCAGACAGGGAGAGAATTTCAGATCCTCTCAGATGGCAGGACCACCACTGAGCCACCATGCCATCAATCTGGTCAACCCACTGGGTGAGATGCTCACGAAGTGCCCATCCTGGCTGAAAGCTTACAAAGGACAGCACCCCTCTCATCCCACGTGGGAGGAGGTCTCAGAGGACTTTGAAGTAATTTCAAATTTTGAGAAAATTTTCCCAAAGAGTACAAAAAATTTATTGCATTTGGGGAAATGTTAACATCTTCCCACATTTAATTAATTTTTCTCCTCATGCTCTTCGATTTTTTGTCTATAATATAATCTGTATCTATCTGTAATATAATATTATTCTCTAAATGATTTGAGGGCTCGGACTTGGAAACCAAGACTGATCATACAACTTCCAGTCCAGAGGCAAGATTCTCATCGGCCCGACCTGGCTACAGGCTTTATCATCTCTGTCTCACAGAGCTAGAGTCCCCTGTGGGCTCAGCCCTGCTCCCGGTTCCCACTGCATGGCCTCACATGGATCCAGGTGGTTCCAGCATCACAGCCTTCAGTTTAATTATCAGGCGATTCCCGATTACTCTCCCTCCCTGGCATTTCATTCAAAATTGCTACCAGGTCTCCCATTGTTTCCCAGACTCAGTGCCTGCCCACTTGTCCTGTCACCCATCTCTCGGCTCACATCATTAGGTCTGCTTTGGAGAGCGGCCTGCACTGCTGCCTCCGCCTGGTCCAGGGCATTGCATCACTTCTCCCAGACCCTCTCTCAGAACCTGTTCTTGAATCACAGAGTGAGGGCAGGCTTCCCATCCCTAGATATTCTATCTCCCTGCACTTCAGAGTGAGCATCACCCTCTAGATTGCCTGTTGTGGGGTTTGTGGTACATGCTAGGACACTTGACTACAATCATGTTTATCCATCTTTTCATTCCATTCATTTAATGACTGCATCATTTATACGTACTTATTCTTGTTTGCTTGGATTTTGCCCAAATGTTTCTATACCACTTGGACACTCTGCTTGACTATCCCCAGGGCATCCACTGTCAGTCTTCACATATAGGCTTGTTTCCCTTATCCCTGCTCATCTTAGTGGGTGGGTCTACAGACTGGCCATGAATCTTTCCACCTTCTCTGATTCAAAAGTGCAAAGATGGTTATTCTTCTCCTGATACTTTTTATCTTTGTACTTGAAGGACACATATCACAGTGGGATTGACCTCTAGTTTGGATCTTAGTTCTGCTACTTTCTAGTTATATGACCTATGCTTAATCCATAGTAGTTATTTTTATATTTCAGTTCAGCTGAAGTGATACATAACTACAATTACAAATAACAATGCTGTGTGATAAGTTCAATGCTAGAGATAGGTAAAATGTACTTTTGGAAAAGGGATCCCAGATGAAGAGGCAGTTAATTCTCTTAAGAGGTATGGAGAAGAGTAGTTCAATTAAGCTCCAGGTAAGAGGAAACAGGTGAGCTGGACTTTGAAGGATGGATAGGATGGATGGGAGTTTGCCAGAAAGAGCAGAGGAGTGCATTTAAGTCAAATTGAGTCAGTACTTCTCAAACCTGGCACTATTGACATTTTGGGCTTGATACTTCTTTGGGGATGGGGGGAGGGTTGTCCTATGCATTACAGAATGCTTAGGAGCATCCTTGTCCTCTACCCACTAAATGCACCCTACCCCCTATTCCAGTCATGACAATGTCAAATGTCTCCTGGAGCCACATCCCTGAGAATTCCAAGTTGGGCCAATAGGAGATTGAGAAACACTAGGGGTGCTTTCAGTATTTTCCCATTTTCACTGCTGGTCTGTCAGGTTCCACTTTCAAGAAAAGGAGAACTTATTCTGATTTCTCAACTCTGTAAGTGACACTATTTCTCATGAGTCATGTGAGTGATCACATACTCAGCCTGCTTATGTATGTCACCAAGATTATTGAATACTTAGTATGTGTCAGCGGCTATGCCAAGCACTGAGGACACAAAATCCTTCCTCTGTCATGGTTTATGGCGGAGGCTCAGAGCTTGAAATTTACTCCCTCTTTTGGTTTTTATACATGCCAGTCATTCTTTCAGAATTCTGTTCCAATTTTTGCATAATTTATTTATCACCATAAATCATTGTTTAGCTTGTCACAACTCATCAATTCATAAAAATTATGATTGTTAGTATAATTATTAAACATAAAATATGAATCACCTACACCTCCATTGATTTAATAATTATCATTAACTTTATGCCTTTTCCTATTGACTGCTTTAGGCTCTGTACCTTCACATTCAGGCTTTTCTGGACCCTTCTGATCTGTGAGTCTAGGACAGGGTGCATAAACCACAGTGCCAGGATCATGTATCAGTTCTTGGTTAACCCAGATCCCTGCTACTTTCTTTTTTTTCAACACCTACATCCTATTTGTTCTCTATTGATTGACCTGTTTTCTTGTTGATCTGGCTCTTATAGCATTAGCATTCACAATTCCCCATTCATTAAACACGCATAGGATTATTACTTATAGCAACAACAACAACAACAAAATTGGAAGGTGTACACACATGCTTAGACTGGGGTGGGGTCAATTGTGACAAAGTGATCTCTGAAGTGTGGGCTCGGGTACAAAGCATACATAATGCACTCAGCCCTTATGATTGTAAATGGTTCAAGAGCATTCCCATTCTCCAGATAATATCACTTGAGAACTATTAAATGCCACCCACCGTGAACATTAGGTACTTTACGAAAGGCAGAGGACACTTAATCCTCTACAATTGTAAGGCAGAGGAGCCTCGATCACGAAGGTGCATGTGTGTGTGTACGCTCGTGTGAGTATACTTTGATCAATTGTGATTCCTTTGCGTGTTGAGTATGTAAATCTTCATCTCACATCAGCTTAGTCATGGGACCTATGGCCCCGATGATAACGACCTCATGTGAAAGGACATCTCAGTTGAAGGTGCTCTCCAAGTTGGAAACAGAACCTTGCTTGTGTAAAACAATATCTGCTACAATTATTACCATAAATCCTACTTTAAATTCTTTTCTGTAATTTAGAAATCTATTTCTGTCTAGATGGCAAAATTTAATTTATTTACAGTGGTTCCCATTTACTTTCCTTTCAGTATAGTTTTACCATTTTTCTATGTTGGAAATTGATATGGAACATAAAAATGTTTAGAGTTGTCTGACAGCTCCCTGGGAAACTTTTAAAAGCCATTAGTTTAGAAACAATTTTGCTTTTATATTTCATTTCTCAACTGGTTATGATGGAAGTAATTGTCATACCCAAAGGGAGAATCGTGACTTCAGGCAATACATAAACAGCTAACCTCTTTGGAAACAAAGTCTTGTTTTCATGTAAATGTCCCCAGTTATAAAGAAAAATAGAATTAAAATCTGGGAAGCATAATACCATGACAGAACTCTTTCTCAATAATAATCAAAGTTGTCAGACCTATGCATCATACAATTAAATAGGAGAAAAATGGCTTATTTTATACAAGTCTTTATTGCCCCAAATGTTTGCTTAGGTGAGGCTGCACCTATATACTATCCACTCAATCATTAAACACTCAACAAATCAATTCTTGATATTACGAAACACGTGGGATATCAGTGCCTCTGAATTTTATTGTATTATTATTATTTTTTAGGCTCTCTGAATTTTAATTTGTTATTTTAAGAATAAGGACAAAGGACCACCTTTGTAGAATTATTGGGAGGCATAGAAAATAACACACAATCAGCATGGATGTTTAATAAATGATAACTGTTTCTGCCTGCTGGTAGATATTATCTGTGTGTATTTATGTGGCAGATCATCACAAAACAAATTCTGGCCCTTCTAGTTTTTTAATTTGAATTGCAAAAGTGGCATTAGTAGAGTTAATGGTATTATAACACCTTTTTTCGCCTTCTTATATACTAACTTAACTGGTTGTTTTATCTACATAATGATCAAGAAATAATATGACATATTGGACATATTAAACTAATTGGTGAATTATTTCAAAAGTATGACACCTTCTGGTCTACACACCCAGTTTCCTGCTATTAATTTTTATATTTAGAAAATGACAATTCAGCAAAGAGTTATTAAACATCCATAATGAGCAAGGCAATGTGAGAGATAAAAAATGAATGTTACATATCTGTATAGAAATTAACTGCAATTAAGTTTCTTTTTGGAAATTAGGTCTTCTCCAAATTGCTTTATAAGAAGAATTCAGTCAAAAACCTAGGAGTTAGCAGAATACATGACCCCCGCCCCACCCAGCTGGAAACTGTATTTTCTGGCCTTCTTTGCAGGAGAGCTTGACTAAAGTTGGGCCAATGGAATGTGAAAAGTGAAATGTGCAACTTCAAGATAATATTCTTAAATATGAGCTGTGCTTCTTGGAATTTATTTTTCATATTCTTGTGCACAAGTCAGAGATCCTGGCCTTTGAGCTGGAGGCCAGGACAAGATGAATCTTTAGGGTATAAATTTGTGGGAGGAGGGTTGAGAGTGTTTATGTGCAGGATGATGGGTTCACCTAGATACTTGGGTGGCCAAAAAGATCCCCTATGGATATATCTACTGTTAGTATACATTTTTCTTTTTATCTTTTAGTAATAGGTGGACACATGAATGACCACATGAAGACTACATTTCCCAGAACCCCTTGCAGCTATAGGTGGTAATGTGTCAAAATGTAGACCAGTGGATGTCTGAAGGGATGGGTCCTCTCCCTTGCCCAAATTTCTTCTTCCCTTTGCAGTGGGCCTGGAATGTGGTCATAGTTGTGAACTGGTTTTACGGGCATAGTGGTGAACTGTTTTTAACTGTGTAGATGAAGACAACGCTCCCAAAAGATGGTGGAGCAAGAAATTGGAAGAAACTTTGATACATGAAGGACCTAATGGGTTATGACTGCCCCACATGGCTCACTCTACTTTTGGCTATCTTTTCTCTTTTTGCGGTACGCGGTCCTCTCGCTGTTGTGGCCTCTCCTGCTGTGGAGCACAGGCTCCAGACGCGCAGGCGCAGCGGGCATGGCTCACGGGCCCAGCTTCTCCACGGCATGTGGGATCTTCCTGAACTGGGGCACAAACCCACGTCCCCTGCGTCGGCAGGCCGACTCTCAACCACTGCGCCACCAGGGAAGCTCTACTTTTGGCTTTGTTTCAGAATAGTCTACTCAATGATTAACACGTGTCCCCCTGTATAAATACTGATTTACTATTTCTAAACACTTTAAAATATATTACTTCATTTCATTGATTTTTTTTTTTTTTTTTTTTTTTTTTTTTTTTTTTTGCGGTATGCGGGCCTCTCACTGTTGTGGCCGCTCCCATTGCGGAGCACAGGCTCCGGACGCGCAGGCTCAGCGGCCGTGGCTCACGGGCCCAGCCGCTCCACGGCATGTGGGATCCTCCCGGACCGAGGCACGAACCCGTGTCTCCTGCATCGGCAGGCGGATTCTCAACCACTGCGCCACCAGGGAAGCCCTCTTTGATTTTTTTTAAAATTAAATGCCTAACATGGGGTCAACCTAAGGGCTAGCTCTGAGGAAACAGTGATGATTCACTGGGAAGGGGAGAGGGTTTTTTAGAATGATAGAAATTTGAGAAGGCAGGAAAAGATAGGACTTGAAGCACAGATGCTGGGGTTTGTCTTATACAGAAGGTCTATCTCTCTTCCTTTAATTCAGTGGTTCTCAGCCTGTGGTCTTCGGACCAGCAGCATCAGTGGCATCTGGAAACTTGTTAGAAATGCAAATTCTTGCCCAACCACCAGCCCAGACCTACTAAATCAGAAACTCTGGGGCCCAGCCCTCTATGTTATAACAAGTCCTTCAAGTGATTCTGATGAATGCTAAAGCTTGAGAATCAGAGTTTTAATCCTTATAGCAGCTCTGAAAGCTAGTTAAGAGATCCAAAGTGTACCCATTTTATGTATGAAAGGACTGAAGCTTAGGAGGTTAGGCGGTTTACCTGTGGTAACACAGATGGTAAGTGGCAGACTCTGGGTTAGAATCTGTGATCTAATTCCCATGTACCAGAACAATCATTCTCCCAACTCTCTATTTAAAGGATTGGGATTGGTTCTATACCTAGTACCTTCACAAAGTGGAAGCGGGGAAGTGGATTTTATGCTACAGGTGGAAGGTACAATTGCTGTTGGCTTCTGCAGATGGAGAGAAAAGACAGGACTTTGCCGCAACGATCTCCCCTTGAGAATCTGCTGCTCTTTTCTCCATTGCTTAGGTGTGTTTCCTACTGACCCCCACAGTCGTCCAAAGTAGGCTCAGGGGCCTTTCTACACAAATCTACTTTCCAGTGCTAGGACGGTCTTTGCAGGGTAAATTCCCCCAAAGGACCTTTCTGTGTGTGTTTATCCGGCCATGGTGATTTAGCAATTGCCATTTATGTACTCCTAGTTGGTCACTGTCCAGGTGATGTCAATTCAGAAACAATACTGAAACATTACCATGGCCATTCAGAGGGTATGCTAAGCAGAGGTTAAAAAAAATAATTCCCCTGTGTCTCCTTGCTGAGATAGGTGTGACAGTGTCCTTCAAGCTGATCTTCCATCATGGACAATATTGACCTGCATATAGTAAAAAAAATATGACAAGCACCATTTCTCATATTTTTAAACTAGATACAAATTTCCAGGTGTCTTATCATCCATTGTAAAACTTATAATGAATAAATACTAAAATTACCATATTTTGGCTTGTAGTATTCCCTTTTCTTTTTAACAAGGGGCTAGGACAGTCAAAATGGTGAATAAGATCTTGAACTGTTATGCTTCTTTATAACTCTGTTTTTGTTGGTGTGTGTAGATATGAAGCAATGCTGCTAAGTTGTCAGAAGTGAAGCAGATCTAAGCTATGTTAAGGGGAGTGTTGTGGAAATAGAATTTTCTAGCTAAAAAGAGAAGTGACAGAATCCCAGAGGTATGTACAAACTTTATCATACAATAGCTGCTACTTTTGTGAGGCTTCTGAGAAAAGAAAACGTGCATGAAGGATAAAACCAGGACAGGGAAACCTAGATTATTAGCTGGGGCTTTGGGCCCAAACTGCAATATGGATAGTGATCTTGTCTGGGTTGTAGGCAGGGCAGCTTTAATCCAAGCTATAAATAGATCTGTGTTCTCAAAATATGTGAGCATTGCCCCTTTCCTCCTAAGTGCATGCAGGAATATCATCCGTCTGTGAGAAAGCAAACAAGCCAGGGAGGAGCAAGAACAAGAAAGCAATGACCTCAAAATCTAGAGTTCTTCTGGGTCGGGCAGGCTGCCTTCAAGAGGAACCATCTACCAAGTGTGGCATCAACGAAAGCTTGCCAAGAATAAAGGACACAGTTAGCCAGGCTCATTGCAGAGAGCACTCTACACCCAGGCACAGCCTACAAATAGAATGTTCTTTCCCTTGACCCTGACCCACTCTTGGTAGAAAGTTGAGGATGAAGTGTCAGTGTCGGGTGAAAACTCCACCCAAGCCAGCTCATTAATGGAATAGCTGGTCTGTTTGGAAAACTCATTGGAAAAAAACATCAAACCAGTTAGTGGTGCTTTGCAGACAAGTGACCTAATTGACAGTATTTTTCACTTTTATACCTGTTTTAGGGCCCAGAAAAGACTCATTTATTCATACAACAAATCTCTGTATTGGAGCACTCAATACCAGAGTAGAATTTGTGGTTGAAAAGATCACTAAGAAGTGGTCTTGACAATGAAAATCTCCTTACACGTTTGAGAGACAAGCGTCCAAGGAAGAAATCAAACCAAGTGACTATTCATTAAAATGACGGGAGAAAGAGAGAATACCAGATCGGCTTTAGCACAAAATGGGTGTTTTCATCTCTTTGGAAAACTAACACTTAAGAACTTCAAGCTTTATACTCTGAAAGACTGCATGAATAAACTCTGTTGACCCTAGTGTTTCCAAGATGCCTGATGTTATTTTGTCTTTGTTCTTTGTTTTTCAGAGCTGACCTTTTCTTAATGATGTTTTACTGTAACTCAGGTTCATGTTGCATCAAATGGTATGTTTTTAGAAAAAAATCCCATAGGACTTTCCTGGTAATTTTGCAGTGGTTTATTAGAATTTTAAATACTTTAGAAAATGGACTTTAAAAATCCACTTGAAAGAATTTGAAAGAGAAAAAAATATTGACCTTTATAATAAATTGATACTGTTATAAAAATATACTCTAGAGAACACTGGATATGGTCATTTAGAGTTGGACACTAGAAAAATAAGCTCTTTAATGTATCTCATAAATATTTTTATATGCCTTTCAAATGGTGAGAGAGTAGTACAGGGTATTTTTTTTTTTGTCCATATTATTTTCTTCTCATCACAGGTATCTGTCCAGTATAATTTACACATGACATTTAGGTAGAAGTGGGAACATTCCATTTCCTGTTTCTAAATGCTGGGGTATTAACAGTGTCAACTAGTTCCTGAGTATTATAATAATGTTGATTCTAGTGGTGGTTACACAGAGATAAGAATTTTGTGATACTCTAGAGGTTCTATCTCTGGAAAAGTGGTCAAATGTAGCTTGGCAAAGAGTTGGTCATTGTGAATGTAGTTTTTACACAGAAATAATGTGTTATATTTTTCAAATATATAATGAAGGTTCTGGTTTGAAATCAGAGTTCTCTCCGGGAATGCTTAAGTGTAGAAGAGGAACCACACTTCCTAAAAAAATGTTCTCTACCTCTGCACACAGTGCCTTGGAGGAATCTCTCCTGGTCCTCTTTTTTTTTTTTTTTTTTTTTTTTTTTGCGGTACGCGGGCCCCTCACTGCTGTGGCCTCTCCAGTTGCAGATCATAGGCTCCGGATGCGCAGGCTCAGAGGCCATGGCTCACGGGCCCAACTGTTCCGCGGCACGTGGGATTCTCCCAGACCGGGGCACGAACCCGCGTCCCCTGCATCAGCAGGCAGACTCTCAACCACTGCGCCACCAGGGAAGCCCAGCCCCTAGTCCTCCTTTTTTTTTAACCCCTCTGAGTCCCTTGGTTTCATCAAGGGGAGTCAAGCTCATACTCTGAGTACAGATGGCCCAGGAAATAAGGGAAGATCCAAAGGATCAACTAGAAAGTAGGGATGGGATCTGAAGTAAAGAATAGACAAGCCAAGGAAACGACCTAGCAGAGACTGGCAAGATCTTCTGCTGTAAAAGGTTTCGTTACTGACCCTTTCGAGTCAGGCCTTGACAGGAAACTTCTGCCCAGTGTCGTTCAAGCTAGTAAAATAAGACCAAGCTAGTTCATAAGCAAAGAAAAGCAGTATTCTTTGATCAAAGAATGGAGACGTACGGGCTGCGCTGCTCTAGAGCACCTGCTCTCTGTCCCTCGCACCCCACACACAGACGGTTGGCGCGGCTGCTTTATAGGGATCTGGTCCACAGGGAGAGGGCGGAGCTCTCGCGGGGCTGGCGCAGCTGCGCTATTCACGCTCCAGATAGCAGTGCCGGGTGCAACATCTCTGCACACTGCCCGCTGCCCGCCATCTTGCGCTGAGGTGCGTGCGCAGCGCTTCTGCGTGCAGCTGACGGAGCTGAGGTGTCGCGCAGCTGTTCACCCTGGGAACGCTGGTCCGAGGTGCGGGTGCGAGCCCCTCTGCACACAGGCCCCTACAGGCAAGTGAAACAAGACTAAGCACAAAGGAAGAGGTCAGACCTCATCACCTAGATTCCATCCGATTTTCCCCGGGGACCCCAGTGGGCTTTGCCAGTGACACTGTGATTGGATAGAATGTGAAAAATGAGTCCTCAAATCTTAATGACTTTACAAAGGTTTGTTCACTCAGAGTCCCACAGTGGTGGGACTGGGCGCCACATTGTCCCTCTTATACCCAGACACCAGGAAGCAAGAACATCTCAGCGTGTGTCCTCTGCGGTCACCGCGGCAGAGGTCGAGGAAGCCGGAGGGCTGTTCGTTAGCTCTTACATGCTTTGGCTGAGGTGGGACACAAGTCCTTTCCATCACTGTCCATTGGCCAGAATCGGCTAAGTAGTCCCCATTTGCAAGGCGTGGGGGAAGGTGCATGGACATTTCGTGAGCAGCACATGTCTGTGCCGACCGGTTTGAGGGACAGTTCCCCGTTAGAGGGGTTGCATGGCAGAGCCAGGAGTTCAGAGGAACTGCCTAGGGCCTTGAGCTGGTTATCCCACTGGCTGCTTATAAGACTGCGACTCTGGACTTGGTTTAGCTTGTGCTTATACCCTTGGAATTGATGCCTTGGAGTGTCCCCTTGGTTCCCGATTCTGCCTTTGCCGGGGTGCTGCTGCAGCCTTCTTGTAACACAGCTGCTATGGATCGGATTGATGGGAAGAGACCACGCAGCAACGTGCTGTAAGTTCTTGATTTATTTTGCCTGTAATACTGATGGAAGCAGGAGTCAAGGCAGTATATTTGTGTGCAGTGTTTCCTTTATCTAGAGTCTCATCTGGGGTACATAGTTGCCTATGACAATTTTAGTACAGGAAATGTACACCAGAATTCATAAAGAAGCCAAATTATTCTACACTCTGCCTGTGCTTCTGTTCTAAAACATTTGTGCTAACAATCGTAAGGGAGAGTTTACGGTGATTTGGCTCTGCTGGATCAGCACCTGCATGGCTGTCTCCTAATGGGGGGAGAAAGAAGACTCAATACCAGGGAGCCCTGAATGATACCTCCCTCCAGCTCTCTAGCAGCCCAGAAAGCTTTGCCAGTTCCCATTCTCAGACCACATCAGAATCCTGAGCCCCTGTTTACAGTGGTTGGGCAAACCTCCAACTAAGGGGAAACGGAAGAGTACAGCCAGGTTTACTGGTTGTACGGGTGATTCTGTGGAAACATGGTTTCCTCCACTTAGACATCTTCTGACTAGCCTCACAGACTTGTGTCAGAAGCTTGCCAGAGAGGGCAGCAATGGAAGACAAAATATTCACAGGGTTGGACCGCTGAGAATGCAAAGCATCAGCAACGTTCATGCCAAAAATTTCACAGCAACAGAAGACAATGCCAGCAGCTTGGGTTAGGAAAAGAGACAAGCAATTGAGCACAGATAACAAGACCGAGACATCAGACACAGTTGCCCTCTGCTCAAATGTCAGTCCTTGACATAGGGCACTGGCAGCCTGGTGGAGATGTTGGCCGACATGGGCACTCTGCAGTGCCTTAGTAGGGCAGGTGTGGAGGCTGTGCTTTTCGAGAGTGCAAGCAGCAGACTTCCTGCTTTTGTTCTCGGCAGAGACAGGGGACTGGATCCATAGAGAGCAGGGCCAAGCAGGGCCATCAAATGGCTTATACTGTATGACAGGCAAGAGGGCCAATTCACAGAACACACCGGAAACTGTTCACAATTTTCCAGAATCACTTGGGAGAGAACTGAGGAGGAGTGGAGTTTCTCCGGAGGGGTTGAGTATGCAACAATATTTTTTGGCCTATGAATGTGACCTAGGACTCCACAGAGACATATGACCATCCAGGTTGCTCTTCTTTACTTTTGTTTCTTAAATATTTGTTTAGCACTTAGTTGGGGGAAAATAAAAGTTGTAAACCCTATTTATTTCAAAATAAGGGATTTTATATCATTTTATTTAGTTATGATTTATAATTTTTATTTTATTTATGACATGCATTTACTATGTGCAGTTGTTTTGAGCCTAACAACTTTTGGGGGAGCATTTGACATCCAATCTGTAGGGTAAAATGAATGATCTATTCCTGGTGGCAGCCCTGCACTGTACCCTACTTGGTCTCAGAATTCCAACTGGTTCAGTGACATCATTTGATAGTTTGAAATCAGCTATGGTGGAAATATTCACACCATGGAAATCAGCTAATGTAAAAATTAGGGCTTTTTTTTTTTTTTTTGTGGTTCGCGGGCCTCTCACCGCTGTGGCCTCTCCCGTTGCGGAGCACAGGCTCCGGACGCGCAGGCCCAGCGGCCATGGCTCACGGGCCCAGCTGCTCCGCGGCATGTGGGATCTTCCCGGACGGGGGCACGAACCCACGTCCCCTGCATCGGCAGGCGGATTCTCAACCACTGCGCCACTAGGGAAGCCCAGGGCTTTTTTTTTTTTTTTTTTTTTTTTTTTTTTTTTTTTTTTTGAGAGCCACTTTACAACTACTGACCCCATTTACACCACTCTTCCCATCAGTACAAACAGTTGAATCCAGTTGAATTTTTCCCGTAGGCAACTGAGAGCTTTTGAAATGAGGAATAATGTTTTCAAAGACAGTTTTAGAGATATTAATCTGGCATTGATACATAGAAAATGCAAGAGTTGAGAGACAGCAAAGTTATATGACCCGATTAAAAAAATTCTGGAAAAAGAAATTAAGTTCTTGAACTTAAGTGGTGGTGGTATAAATGAAAAGGAAGAAATGAGTCAAAGAACCTTTCAGTGAAGACTTGATTTTGGCAAAGAAGGTCAAGGTGATTGGTCCTTAGTATATGCTCCTTAAATATTTACTGAATTAAATCAAATTTGAATGAAACTTTTTTTTGCGGTACGCGGGCCTCTCACTGTTGTGGCCTCTCCCGTTGCGGAGCCCAGGCTCCGGACGCACAGGCTCAGCGGCCATGGCTCACGGGCCCAGCTGCTCCGCTGCATGTGGAATCCTCCCGGACGGGGGCATAAACCCATGTCCCCTGCATCGGCAGGCGGACTCTCAACCACTGCGCCACCAGGGAAGCCCCTGGATGAAACTTTTGTTTACAAATTTAATTCTCTTTTTCTTTTCCCCTTGTTCTTTCTTAGATCATTGTCCATTCTCTTTGATTGTTCTTTGCATAAACCTATTTGTTTTTTATGTTGCTCTTTTTTTCCCATCATTTTATTTTTCTTTACTTCATTCCTGGAGTAATTAGTAACCTATCTTACCAGCTGCTCAGAAACTAGGATAGCAGATCTCTTGGCCAGTGAGGTGATAGATCTATTCCTCCCAGAGATTAGGTAGTCAGTATTCCCCAACACAGGTATTACAACATAGCCTATTTCTGGATTGAAAAATAGTTCATACTCTCAGCATGCTTATTTATCTTATTTCAGTAACATTTTATAGACGGGAACAAAAAAATGAATGAAATATGAGTCATCTTTAAAACTTGTAGCATGCCTGTCAAATTAATTGCACAATCTAACCACCAAATTTATTCCTTTAATTGAATGTCTTATAGGTGTCACCCTTCAGCATATGCTATAGTTAATGATCAATTGTTGCCATAAATGATTTAACATTTGTATACACGTGAGATGACATGCCATAATTCATGGAAATGCCAATGCTATGAAATAACCACAAACAGTGATAAATGTGCTGTCAATTTCTGTATAATTACTCCAGATCTATCATCCCACTTTTGTATGTTGAAGTGCATTAGTGCATTAACAAATGTGCATCACCCCCAGTGGTCAATATCCTATTTCAAATTATAGTGTGTTACTATATAATTATCATGTTATTCTTTCCGATGATTTTTCTGTCCAGCTATTTCAATTTAAAAGTAAAACCACAGATTGTCTGCCTGGATGGGAATGGTTGATATGTACAATTTTAATTTAGACATTAATTATGGCTTGTGACTTCACTTACATGTTAGATGATTTAATTTGTCCGCTTGAAATAGTCTCTTCTGACTAGCTATATTGTGCCCCCAATAAATCTTACTTTCTGAGCCTTTTATCTGAGAACTTTTTTTTTTAGTGTTCTACTTTGGTCTTTTCTTCCTTCTCTTTTACTTTGCTTTCTCTTCCTTGATTCTGTTTATTTCATTTTGCTGAGGTAGTATTCTCTAGATTAAATATTGTGGTATTTTCTAGATTAAATATTGAGGTCAATTAGGTCAAAGCAATAATAGTCAATTTAAAACTACCTCTCTGACAGGCAAAAAAGACAGTTTCTGTACATTCAGTATTTTAAGAATTTGTGATAATTTCTAGAAAGAATAGAGAGAACATAAATACCTCAGTTTTGCAGGCATCCTTAGCCTAGTCACATCCTTATAAAGGGGCAATAAGGTATTCATCTTTGGCCTTGCTCAGAACCGCTGAAGATGCACAACAAGAAGTCACCAGTAATTTGGCTGAAATGTGAGTCTGGCCTGCTCATGCTCCAAGACTGTCACCCAGCTAGTGGTGGCACTGGATGACCCTCAGCAGCTACCTCTCAGGGCTGTTCTGTTGTTTTCCTCTTGCAAAAGATGGTTTTTATTTATTATTTGTTATTGGATAAATTGGACATATAACATTGTATAAATCTAAGGCTTTGGGTTACTTTGAAACATTTATAAATTGTAATATGGTTGCCATTGTAACAATATTTATGATATAACATACTTACAGTACAATATTGTCTATGTTCAATAAACTGTACATTAAATTTCTATGGCTATTTTAGTATTTTTTACAACTTCGTATCCTTAAACACTCATCTTACCCCCCCCACCCCCATCACCTTGTAACTACCATTTTGCTCTAATTTTTTTTTCTTTTTTTTACATTTTTGCCTTTTTAAGATTCCACATATAAGTGTTATCATATAGTATTTGTCTTTCTATGTCTGGCTTATCTCATTCAGCATAATGTCCTCAAGGTCCATCCATGTTGTTGCAAATGGCAGGATATCCTCCTTTCTCATGGTTGAATAATATTCCACGGTGTATATATACCACATCTTTTTTATCCATTCAACCTTTGATGAGCATTTGAGTTGTTTCCATATCTTGGCTACTGTGAATAATGCTGCCATAAACATAGGGGTGCATATATGGTTGAATTCCAGTTATCATTTCCTTTGAATATATTCACAGAAGTGGAATTGTGGATTGTAAGGTAGGTCTATTCTTGATTTTTTGAGGAACCTCCATATTGTTTTCCATAGTGGCTGGACAAATTTACAGTCCCCACCAACAGTGGATAAGGGTTCATTTTCACTACCTCTTCACCGCTCCTACTGTCTCATCTTCTTGATGACAGCCATTCTAACAGATGTGAGGTGATAGCTCACTGTGGTTTTTATTTGCATTTCCCTGATGATTAGTGATGTTGAACATCTTTTCATGTGCCCAAGGGCCATTTTGATATCCTCTTTGGAAAAATGTCCATTTAGTTCTGCCTATTTTGAAATCAGATTGTTTTTGGTTATTAAGTTGTGTTAGGTCTTTACATATTAACCCCTTATCTGATATATGATTTGTAAAAATTTTCTCCCATTCTGTAGGCTGTCTTTTCGTTTTGTTGTTTATTTTGCTATGCCAAAGCTTTTGAGCTTGATGTAGTCTCATTTGTTGATTTTTGCTTTTGTTGTTTGTGAAAAGCAATCATTTTTAGAAGTTATATAATATTAGTTTCTTTTTGAAACAAATTGCCATTCACTGAGAGATAATATTCTAGTAAAGTTGAAAAAAAAATTAACTCGTGGTGTGAACACCTAAGCAGGAAAAGTGTGACAATTGAAGTAAACATAATTCAAGAGGAAGTGAGACATCTGAGAAACCATAGGACTTTCTCCAAACTTGTGGATTTGGGGATAAGAGACCTTCTCTGGATGTAGTGTGTGCTGGTTCAAGGTCTACGACAAAGCGGTTGTAGCAGTAGCAGGGCTTTTCTGCAGTCCTCTGACCTCTCTATTGCTCTAAAAACTCCTCCAGGCCAAGGGTATCCTATAGTGATTGACAACATAAAGTAGGACAAAAACCTCCAGGCAGCCCCCAGCTAACTCTCTTCTGCAGTGTTTCTGAGGGTTTCCTGATCTCCAGGACGCTAGCTCACCTTTCCACACCTGCAAGTTCCAGTCCTTTTCTTTGTCTCCTGGTTTCTCTGGATATAAGCCTGAATTTTTTTTGTTTTGTTTTAACTTCAGTACTTTTCAAACCTACTCAACTGAATTCATTATCAGAATTCTTCCTTCAGTTCCCAAAATGAATTTTTAAAAGGCGCTTAATGACCTCTCAACCTGATTTCATCCCCTCATTCAAGCTTTCTTCATTCCACATCTACTGGCTGAATTTCTCTCTTGTGTACTGTCCATGCTCCATCCTCAGGTTTTTGACTGAGACTAAACAATTCTTCTCTCCAGGTTTTCCTTTGTTAATTTCCATTCATCTGTCAAATAAATCTTGGTTCCATTGTCCCTTTCCAAGAGAAGTTCTTCCTGAATCTCCCTGGCTAGGTGAAATCCTCTTATGTCATCACTGCATTGCAGTTTTACATTTATTCGATTATTTGGTTAACACCTTCTATCTCCACTAGATTGTAAGCTGCTCAAGGGCAGGGATCATGTTTATTTTTGTTCATAATACTTGTTAATACTTTCTCTCCCTCTTATTGTGTGTGTGTGAATATGTATGTATGTGTACGTGTATGTCTGTGTATATGTATTTAATGAATTGATGGATGAATGAATGGATGAATAGATGAAAACTCTACAGAAACTTGCAACTGTGTTGGGAAATTATCTAATCTGTATATATAAGGAGAACAACAAATGGTAAATATGGACATTAGAAACACAAGTAAAAACTTTGCAAGATAATTTCAAAACTTCTATAAAATAAAATATCCTTAAAACTTTATAATAATGCTTTTTTTTTTTTTTTTTTTTGCGGTATGCGGGCCTCTCACATTGCGGAGCACAGGCTCCGGACGCGCAGGCTCAGCGGCCATGGCTCACGGGCCCAGCCGCTCCGCGGCATGTGGGATCTTCCCGGACCGGGGCACGAACCCGTGTCCCCTGCATCGGCAGGCGGACTCTCAACCACCTCGCCACCAGGGAAGCCCAGTAACGCATTTTTGAAAACAGAATGTACAAAAGACTTTCCTATACATTGTCTCATTTACTTCTCAGAACAGCCTTATCTCCATTTCAGAATCAAGGAAGGTGAGATCAGATAAGACAAGGAACTTTTTCAAGGACAGGATTTGGAACCCAGATTGTCTGATTCCTAGGACAGATCTGTGGAAAGCCACAAGACCAAACTGCTACCATTTCTAGTATAAAGTGATTAATATTCTCAGTCTAATATTTGACTTAACGTTGTAAATTGGTGAATTTTGATTTTAATGACGTTTTGTAGTTGAGCTTTCTTTTGTGGATAGATATTGATAGAAATTGTAGGGGTTTAGATCAAGCCATGCCAAGATATGCTATTCTAATATGTTGATTATTTTGAATGAAAGGCACTTGAAAAACAGCAGATGTAAGAGGGGCACTTTGACCTTCCTTTTTCTTCCTGAAAGCAGGTACTCAACCTGTACCAGGAGGAAGGAAAACATTCTCATCAGCAGAGACAGGGAGTCAGGTAGAGAAATCTATAGAAACAGATCTTATTAAACTAACCCTAATATTCCTAGTTACTTTTCCACAACTAACTGCCTAGCCGGAACGCTTCTTCTTGTCACCTTTTCATTGTTTACCACTCTTTGTCCCACCTAGTATGTAAGTGTTTGGCTCTGTTTCTTTGGGTCTTCATCTTTCTTGTGAAGTCTCCCATGGACATGTAAAAATCACTAAATGAAACTTCTATGCTTTTCTCCTGTTAATCTGCCTTATGTCAATTTAATTCTTAGGCCCAGTCAGAGACCTAAAGAGGGTAGAGGAGAAATTTTCCCTTAGAAGGTCAATAAAAAATGGGAATGTTTACCTGAAATATCAACTTATGTGACATTTTCCCATAACACTGGTATAAACTAACAAACTACAGCTGTTTCTCCAGGTCATAAAATTGAAACATTTTGTTAGAGATTTTAAAACATCTATATGTTGACCATCTTACCCCTGGCAAGCAGATTATGCTGTTCATGAAGACAGAAGGTATGAGCCAGAGCCAGGCATTTATAAGGTGAATTTCATCAAATAGACATAATACTTGTCTGAATTCACTCTTTGTAGTCAAAGGAAATCCATAAATCAAGGAGAACATTGTGATGATTCATATTATGTGTTAACTTGACTGGGCCCATGGGGTGTCCAGACATTTGGCCACCCTTTATTCTGAGTATGTCTTTGTAGTAGGGTGTTTCTGGATGATACTAATATTTGAATTGGTAGACTGAATAAAGCCTATTGCTCTCTCTAATGTGTGTGGGCCTCATCTAATCAGTTGATTACCTGAGTAGAACAAAAAGCCAGAATAAAAGTCTGCCTGACAGTGTAAGCTGGGACATTGGTCTTTTCCTGCTTTTGGACTTGAACTGAAAAATTGCTTCTTGGATTTTGAGCCTGACAACTTTGAGACCGGACACTATTGACTGTCCCAGTTCGCAGGCGTTTGGACTTGGACTAGGACTTGAACTATACCATGAACTCGCCTGGGTCTCCATCTGGCTGACATATATATATATATATATATATATATATATACATATCGATATAGATATCCTACAGGTTCTGTTTCTCTGGGAACCTTGACTAATATAGATTTTTGGTACTAGATCCATGGTGACGCTGACACCCTAGTGGGGCCAGAAGGCAAGACATGGAGACAAAGAGGATCATATTCAAACCTTAAGATCTAATGGAATTTGCCTTGCTATGTTTGAACTTGCTTGGGGCCCATCACCTCTTTCTTCCTCTGATTGCTCCCCGTTTAAAAAAAATTATTTATTTGTTTTTGGCTGCATTGGGTCTTCATTGCTGCATGCAGGCTTTCTGTAGTTGCGGCCAGCTGGGGCTAGTCTTTGTTGTGGTGCGCGGGCTTCTCATTGCGGTGGCTTCTCGTTGCAGAACACGGGATCTAGGTACGCGGGCTTCAGTAGTTATGGCACGTGGACTCAGTAGTTGTGGCTCACAGGCTCTAGAGCGCAGGCTCAGTAGTTGTGGCGCACGGGCTTAGTTGCTCTGCGGCATGTGGGATCTTCCCAGTCCAGGGATCAAATCCGTGTTCCCTGAATTGGCAGGTGGATTCTTAACCACTTCACCACAAGGAAAGTCCCTGATTGCTCCCTTTTTGAGTGGAAATATCTATCATATGTTCGTCCCATCATTGTATTTTGGAAGCACATAACTTGTCTGCTTTTAGTAGTTCACAGCTAGAGATATATTTTGCCTCAGGATCAATTGTACCTTTAATCTCCACATATTTGACTTAGATGATATTTAGGTAAGATTTTAGACATTAGACTTGAGAGTTGATGTTGGAACAAATTAAGACTTTTGGGCTGTTGGGTTGGAGTAAATGTGTTTTGCATGTGAGAAGGACATGAATTTTGGGGGATCAGGGTCCAGAATGCTATAGACTGAATTTTGTCCTCCCCCCTTCCCCAATTTACTTGATAGTTTTTGGAGAGTGAGGCTTTGGGAGATAATTAGGTTTGGATGAGGTCATGGCATAGGGTCCTCATGATGGGATTGGTGCCCTTATAAGAGGAGATACCAGAGAACTTTCTCTCTCCTCACCATGTGAGGACAAAAAAGAGAAGTTGGCTCTTTACAAGTCAGGAAGGGAGCCCTCACCAGAAACTGGCACCTTGGCATTTGGCACGCTGGCACCTTGATCTTGGACTTCTAGCCTCCTAGAACTGTGAGAAAATAAATTTTTGTTGTTTAAGCCAACTGGTCTGTGGTATTTTGTTATGGTAGCTTAAACAAAGACAAAATTTAATCATTATTTCATGAACATCGAAACCACCTAAGACACCCTTTTGAGATCATATAATTGAACTCAAAGGAGCCATGTTCTTCCTTTTTCTCCGTAGAAGCTGAAGTAATAAAAATACTGCATGGAAAACAAGTCACGAGTTTGCTGTGTTTCACTGAAGGCAGTCACCCTCCCTGTTATGGCCCGCCTCTCCTCTGGCCACTGGGTGTTTGGATGCATTCATTGTCTGAGGCTGGCCATAACTTTTAACCTTTTAGTAAGGAGCCCTTCATTTGTTCATCAGCTTCCTTACAATGACTGAAAGCCAGGACCAAGTATTTTAACACTGAGAGAAAACCCCAGCAGATTTGTACGTCTTTCAAAGAGTTTGTATTCATATCTTCTGGCTTCTTACCATCCACTCTTTTTAAAAAAGAAAAAGATCAGGACAACTTGAGAACTCTTGTCCATGATGTGTGCAGTTAATTATTTACTCTAAATATATTTTATTCAAACTTTTTCAAAAGGGTGATTAAAGATAAAAGTACAAAGTTAAATTGTTCAGAAATACCTTTTACTAATTTTTAATATTATATATAGGTGTCACAAAAACATTAAAATATGAAATAGCTTATAGGGACCATGGCCAGTTTCTTTTTTTTTCTTTTCTTTTTTTTTTTTTTTTTTTTTTTTTTTTTTTTTTTTTTTTTTTTTTTTTGCGGTACGCGGGCCTCTCACTGCTGTGGCCTCTCCCGTTGCGGAGCACAGGCTCGGGACACGCAGGCTCAGCGGCCGTGGCTCACGGGCCCAGCCGCTCCACGGTATGTGGGATCCTCCCGGACCGGGTCACGAACCCACGTCCCCTGCATCGGCAGGCGGACTCTCAACCACTGCACCACTAGGGAAGTCCCTCAGTTTCTTAAAGTAATAATTTAAAGTAAATTTAGATTGATAAATAAGAGAACCATACAATCTAAAAATACTGTCTTGTGCTAGAACTGAGAAAGCATTGCATAGCAAATGCATATTTTCAAAATGATATATGTATAATTTTTAATGTACTCTTGGGGAAATACAAATACTCTTGTTAAGAAATGCAAACTTAAATACTTAGCTATAATATTTGTAATACACATTATTGTAGAGAATATGGGGCTAGAGTATTTTTCCTACACTGTTTTCTGGGGTACAGAATGGCATATCCTCTTTGAAAGGTAGATTGGTAAAGTATTTCAAAATGTAAAAAAAAAAACACCTGTCCTTTCACCCAACTAGTCCATGTTTTAAATTTATGAATTTCTCACATATGTGCACAAAATTGAAAAAGAAACAATATCAACTAATAGAAATGTTTAATGAATTATAAAAATATTGCCAAGGCATAGTACAACATGAGAAAATCAAAATGAAAACACTGTATGCAATATTTCCAAAATGTGTATATATGTATGTATATACACATACATACATACATATGTATGTATATCTGTGTGAATTTGGGTTTGTGTGTATATAGACATCATGTATTATGTAGAAAATTTGTGGTTAGATACCTAAAAATGCTTAATAGTAGTCACATTTGTAGGTGAGATTGAGAAAAAAGAAAATTTTTTTTTAGTTTGTATTTTTCAAATAAATTTGTGTATTACTTTCATGGTAGAAGACTTTAAATTTAAAAATAAAATATACTGAAGAGTCCCAGAGCAAGTATGTCTATTTTTCCCCATATTTTTGAGAAAAAAAGTCACAGATATTAGCAATATCTAATGCAGAATCCTGAAAAACTTCCTAAGAAATATAAGAGGTTTCTCAAACAGAGAAGAATATGTACTTCACAAACTGATTTATTTTTCTGAATTTTCTTAGATCTTGAAAATGTAAATAAGTATGGAATGAACATTTTTCCATAAGGTTGAACAGATAAGGACATTTGGAAATAAAAGTATTAAACAGGGAATAGATTCTTCAGATATTAAATTCTTTGCTATAATAATTTAAACTATAAAAATGGCTTTATACTAAACAAAAATGACAAAATAAATGGACCAAAAGAGACCCTTTTATGTAAAAGACAATTATGTGATGATTAAACATCACAAATCAATGCGATAGACATGTGGATCACTCAATAAATCATACTAAGACTGTTGATTAATTAATATCAATTATTAAATAATTAACCAAGGCAAGTTTTTTTCAATAGCACTAGAATATATTCAATGAAAATTTTAAAGTAATAGGTTTAATAAAACTCCAAACCATGAAAGACCAGAAAAATATAAATAAATATTTATCAACCCTCTGCGTGGACATCTTCTATTTTGAAAAGCAATGAAAGAAATTATCTTGGCAATGGTGGTAGATTTCAGTACAGTTAAATGTTTTTTAAAAAATCTGTTGTTCAAAATTAAAAGACAAATTTGTTAAGCAGACTACAAATTTGGAGAACATTTATAATACATGTTACAGAGTCAGGGTTAAAATGTTTGATAAACAAACATACAAGGCACACATAATAAATTGTGCACTTAAATTAAGACACACTAAGATTCCAAAAAATAAGTAGTCACCAAACAATTTAAATAGTGAAAATACAAATGGCAAAATGCTATATACATATGAGAAAATATTAAGTAACAAGTCATCAAATGTCAATTGAAACATTTACAAAATAACATGTTTGGACTATGAACTTATCTATATTTTAAAAATGTGAATAACAATACTTGCAAGAGTAATTTTTCATAAACTGCTGTGGGAATGTAAATCACACAGCCCTTTGGAAAGCAATTTTCTGAAGTGTATTGAAAACCTAAAAAGTAGTAGTACTTTTCCACTCACTGATAGAAACTTATCTAAGGAAATAAGGTGAAATGTCTCATGCATAAAAGTGATCCTGGAAACACACACATGCATTTATATGATTAACAGTAAGGCTTAAATGATTAAGGGGATGGTTAAATAATTGAGATGAGCAGTTATGGAGACATTTAAAATGATGTTTGCAAAGAGCATGCTATCATTTAAATGGAAAAGAAATATATAATAATGTATGCATATAGTTTGGTTTCCATTATGCAAAGACAGCACATATACAAGATAGAAGAATGAATAAAATATATTAACGGTAGACCAGTCAGTAGCCTTGCTTCAACATAAACACAGTAGCAGGATCATATTGTTGCCATTAAAATTTAATAGGTTTACTTTACAGGAGCAGGTGTTACTGCCCATCCATGATGATAAGAATTTGATTGAAAAATAATGTCTTTTCTGCCATTTGTTAATTGACTGGCTTTGGAAAGCATCTAACTCAACCTCTTTCCTTCTCAGGTTCTTTGGCTCTCATATGCTATTAGCAACAATAGTACTCAGTGTCAGGGTCATTTGAAAGATAGAATAAGGTATGAATGTGAAAGTGTACGGTAAATGGCATTTAAATGTTACATGTTTTCATTAAATAATTATCAAGTATCCTAGTCCTGCCTGGGTCTGTGGCTGAATTCTACTGACACAGAATCAATCACACGGGTAACTTCATGGCTACCTTTGAGTGATATTCCTGTTATGAAGTACATTTGGAAATTCACCAATGGTACAGATTTGTCCTTCAACATCAAATCAAAGTTATATTCATGTCAGCGAGATAGTACACAAGAAAGAACTGTCAGGTTGTTAATATGAAAAGCTCTGACTAATTTATAAAAGTATTCAGTTGAAAAATAATGGAAAGGCAAGCTGCCAACGTGAAAAGCAATGTGCAAATGAGAATTGGAGCATAAGACCTAGAAATTTTATCAGAGAAAAACTTGAAGTATAAAAGATAAAAATGACAGACACAAAACTGAAGGGTGACAGACACTTGAGCAGGCTATTTTGATTGAATAATTATTTTTAGTCATCTTTATTTTTTAAACTTTTTTATTGGAGTATAATCCTTTTACAATGTTGTGTTAGTTTCTGCTGTACAATGAAGTGAATCGGCTATATGTACACCTATATCCCCTCCCTCTTGGATCTCCCTCCCAGTCCCCACCCCCTCCCACACATCTAGGTGGTCACAGAGCACTGAGCTGAGCTCCCTGTGCTCTACAGCACGTTCCCACTAGCTATCTATTTTTTCACACGGTAGTGTATATATGTTAAACCTAATCTCCCAATTAGTCCCACCCTCCCCTTCCCCCACTTTGTCCACATGTCTGTTCTGTATGTCTGCGTCTTTATTCCTGCCCTGCAAATAGGTTCATCTGTACCACTTTTCTAGATTCCACATATATGAATTAATATACAATATTTGTTGTTTTCTTTCTGGCTTACTGAAGTAAGCCAGACTCTAGGTCCATCCACATCTCTACAAATGACCCAATTTCATTCCTTTTGATTGCTAATATTCCATTGTATATATGTACCACATCTTTATCCATTCTTCTGTCATTGGACACCATCTTTAAATGGAATGATTTTCATTGCATAGGTGCAACCTGCTATAAAGGGAATAAAACCCAGAGAGGACAAAAGAAAGAGGAGTGGACTCAAATGCAGTGTGAGAAACTGCCTCTGTCTGGAATTCTAAAGCTTGCACAACGATAACCATGGATGGGGCTCGAATCACGACATTCTTTAGGTGAGTCTTAAGGTAAGTCTTTCCTGCATCACCATTTCCCTTGCCATGATTAATTGCCCCTCAGAGATAAATATGACTGCAAAACAGAACAGAAATAGGAAGCTTACATTAGATAATTATAAAGTGTAAGGGTGAGAAAGGAAGAAGAAGAGTAAGTAGAGGTATGTTTACGTATTTGGGGAAGAAAATGTAAATGTGAAGACTTGACATCACTCTTCCCCCTATAATCAAATGGACACAACCAGGCACCCACTGTAACTGTTGCTCTGGTTTCTGGAGTAAAAGAATCACCTTCTACAGCCTTGCTCTGCAGCTGAGCATATGAATGCCCAAAATATCGGGTTAGTATGACTAATTCTATTGCAGCTCTTGCCAACTAATTTTGAAAAAAATAAGCCCAGCTAATTAACTGCATATATCATTTGTCAACAATTGGTTGCACTTCTTTTGCTTAAATCTAAAATTAAAGTAACTTCAGAGTGTTGGAGTAGTTTATGCTTGGCCTCCTTATTGATACCAAATTCCCTGCATTCAACAAATTTTACTGTTTACTTTCTAGTATAAAAGCAATATATTCTCATTAAAGAAAAGTTTTAAAACACAGAGAAGTACATAAAAAGATTAAACATTATAGTTCTATTAGTTAAAGCTAAAGCTACATGATTTTTCATATGTTGTTTTTCTATATGTATTTTTACATATTTATGCTTAACAATATAATTTATATTTTTTATTTAATAATGTCACTACATATTTCTTAAATGTATGTCTTAATGACTGTGTCATATTCCCTCTAGTTGGTGGCACAATTAACACTGGTTCACTGAATCATACCTCTTTCATGGCACTAGATTGTCCTACTATGATCTACACAGGGCTAAAAATCTTTGTATACAACTCTTTTATACAGCTGACTTTATTTTCTTAGAGTTCATTTCAAGAAGCAGATTATGTTCCAATTGTTTTTGCTAATAGTTGCTCTCTATGAATTATTCTAAACCACATTACAGGCCTATACCTTAGGAGCTACTAGATTACTGGGTATGAAAGGTTTTTAAAGCCTTTAAGATAAAATATATCCTTTTTATCTTAAAGCCAGCAATTTTTAATTAAGAAATATTAGAAGCATTTTCATTAAAGTAAGCAATAAAGCAAATGTGTCCACTAACATCACTATTATTTAACTATGTTTTGGGGATAGTAGTTTATGCAATTAGACTACAGGATATGATACTGGACTTGAGGTAAAAAAATTGACAAGGAGACGTAAAATTGTTCTCTGATCATATGCTTGGAAAAATCCATGCTGAAAAATCACTCAAACGATAAGAGAATTTAGTAGTATAGATAGGCACAAATTAATATTCAGAAATCAGTGAAAGGATAAAATTCTTAGAAATATACCTTACAATAAAAGTGCAAAAGAGAAGTAAACGAAGATTAGGAATACAAGCCTATTAAAAGAAAAAAACACCAAACAATCTCCAAAGAAAACAAAACAGCCTGTGTGGTGAAATAAATTCTGATACTTTTTTTTTGTTTTTTTAATAAATTAATTAAATTAGTTTAATTAGTTAATTAATTTTTGGCTGTGTTGGGTCTTTCTTGCTGCATGTGGGCTTTCTTTTCTCTAGTTGTGGAGAGCAGGGGCCACTCTTCATTGTGGCACGCAGGATTCTCATTGCGGTGGTTTCTCTTGTTGCGGAGCATGGTCTCTAGGGCGTGTGGGCTTCAGTAGTTGTGGCATGCAGGCTCTGTAGTTGTAGCTCATGGGCTCTAGAGCGCAGGCTCAGTAGTTGTGGCTCGCGGGCTTAGTTGCTCCGTGGCATGTAGGACCTTCCTGAACCGGGGCTCTAACCCGTGTCTCTTGCATTGGCAGGCAGATTCTTAACCACTGTGCCATCAGGGAAGTCCCAATTCTGATACATTGTTGAGGTAAAAGTAAATTGTTTCCAGTTTTTTGGAAAGCAGTTTGGCGAATGAGTAACAAGACTGATTGAAGGGGCAGTGGTCCTGGCCCACTCCAGTGGTCAGAGCGGTTCCCCTCTGACTCTGGCCACATGATTCACAATGGGACTCTGCAGTTCTTGTCAGTAAACTCACTTCCCCATCCCTGAATCTGGGCTGGCCTTGTGATTGTCACAGGCTAACAGAAGGCTTTGTAATTCATTATAAACATCTCTTTAGCTGTCAAGTTTAGTACATTCTCATATCACAAATACTTTTGGTCTTAGTTTTGTCTTATTAAGTTATTCCTTCTGTTTTTAAAAAATATTTATTTATTTATTTTTGGCTGTGTTGGGTCTTCGTTGCTATGCCTGGGCTTTGTCTAGTTGCAGCCAGCGGGGGCTACTCTTCGTTGCAGTGCGCAGGCTTCTCATTGCGGTGGCTTCTCTTGTTGCGGAGCACAGGCTCTAGGTGTGTGGGCTTCAGTAGTTGTGGCATGCAGGTTCAGTAGTTGTTGCTCGTGGGCTCTAGAGCACAGGCTCAATAATTGTGGCGCATGGGCTTAGTTGCTCCACGACACGTGGGATCTTTCCGGACCAGGGATCAAATCCGTGTCCCCTCCATTGGCAGGTAGATTCTTAACCACTGCACTACCAGGGAAGTCCCTATTCTTTCTGTTTTAAAAACTTCACTAAATTGCCTGTTTGACCAGCCTTGTTTTGTGTATCACTTTTTGTTGTTAAACAAATGACTGTTACATCTATAACTTTATGAAAGAGCTGTAATGCTTGGTTTTAGATGGTCTCCATTGACTCCTTACTGGAAGCAATGATAAGATTAGGGTATTTCTTCATTTCCTCTCCTTCCTCTCTATCTTCTCTACCCATCTTTTAGTTAAATGTATCATTTTTCTTAGTGTTTACCTTTGTGCTGTTGAATAAAGCCTGTGCTTCTTTAACTTGGTTAATGAGAAGAGTTTAATGAAGGGGCTCTTTATTAATGAAGATGAACAGGCAGGTTGAGAGATTGAACAAGGAATGAGGAAGCATCTAAGACTAACAAAATTAGAAGCTCCTTTACTTCGCTTAGGCTTGAGAGGGCAACTGGAAGAAATGGTTACCACAACATGTGGAGAGCTATAGCCATGGAGAGGGGCTGCTGTGGCCATAGGTAGAGGAATATGGCACAGCCAAGTCATCACTAAGATAGGGAAAAAATAACTATCTAATAGGGTGGTTGCAGTTAATACATGAAAATGAGATTTATAACTATATTAGCTTAGTAACAGTCAAATCACAATTACCACTGGGTGATTGGACATGGAGATTATGGATGAGGGGCACTGTACACATATAGATGTACAGAGTGAGGAAAGAGAGAGAGAAAGAAAATAGGAATATCCATGGAGGCACTACAGGATGATATTATTCTTTACATTGATGAAGTTTTGTTTGGTTCTAAGGTGAGTTCCCATGCTTTATGTTGATTTAGTCAACTGGAATCAATAATTCCTTTCTGTAGTCATTCAGTTCACTCTAATCTCCCACTTCTACAGACTTATCTTATCATAAGTTTGTGTGTGTGTGAGTGTGTGTGTGTGTGTGTTTCTGTGTATGTGTGCACATGAGCAAGTTCCTTTTTATATTTTACATAGAAATGTGCAGGCTGTAGTTCCACATGCATAACCACACAGTGATGTTTCATTGCTGGGGAGAGAAAATAAAGAAATCAGTACAGGAAATCTGATTCATGTATTATTGTACATGTCACTTTTAGGTAGACCTGTTTAAATATGATTGAGGATTCAAATAGCAGTCAGTGCACTGGAGCATGCTATGCCATGCCACAATGTGAAGACCGAAAAAATACCTAATTTTTGTTAGTAAAGAACTTTTTACATTCGGAACTTCACATTCACTAAACTATGACAGTCTAGATGGAGTGATTGTTATTCAGCAAGAGTAAAACAATAGAAAGAATGTAAATGATCTGGAAAAATTAGAATTGATTGAATGAGTGCAGAGAAGAGCAGTTCTGGAGATGCAGCCTATGGTGTTAAAACAAATATCATATTCTTTTTTTTTTTTTTTTTTGCGGTACGCGGGCCTCTCACTGCTGTGGCCTCTCCCACTGCGGAGCACAGGCTCCGGACGCGCAGGCCCAGTGGCCATGGCTCACGGGCCCAGCCGCTCCGCGGCATGTGGGATCCTCCCGGACCGGGGCACGAACCCGTGTCCCCTGCATCGGCAGGTGGACTCTCAACCACTGCGCCACCAGGGAAGCCCCAAATATCATATTCTTAAATCAAGCTTAGGATGGAACTCACAAATGACATCCGTCTTTGTGTGTATATGTGGGGTGGGGGTGAAGAGAGATACAGATAGAGACAAACACTGCAAAAGAGATTAAGATGTTGAGAACAGAGAGTCAGTGAGAAGAATACATACATGGGTATTGAGAGAAACAGGAAAGGGGAAGAATGAGATAAAGCAAGTGTCTAAATATCTAATGTCTAAAATGAAATTTAAGAAAAAAATGGTGGGGTTGGTTCCTTAAGGAAGAGACTAGATTATGGCCTGATACTGATTTTGTCACACAGCTGGAACTATTGCTTCTTAAATTTGGGATTGAAAATTCTAAAGTTGGGGACTTATGGGCCTCAAGGAGGTTTGTGAACACTCTGAATTGGATATCACATTGCGTGTGTGTGTGTGTGTGTGTGTGTGTGTGCATGCGTGCGCGCATGTGCGTATAACTACAGATATCTTATGAGGACAGGATCTACAGCTTTCATCAGATTCTCTAAGGATCCGTGATCTCTAACAGGTTAAAGTATGAGCAAGAAGTTTAACCTAGCACCATCATGTTGCCATTTTGATGAATGGAAATCTTGGCAATGCACCCAGATCTAGTCTTCTGTGGCCATAAATATCTCCAGTCATGTCATGCTATATGAAAAAGTCCATGCAAGTATGCATGGGTGTGTGTATATATAAAACTTCTGGGTGGAAGGATGTTGACTTGGTTTGGAGAGCTGTGAATGGGAGGAGGTCAAGGAGAGGGAGCCGTACTTTTGCCTCCATGATACTAAAATGTGGAAGGGGCCCTGTACTACATGGGTTTGAACTGTTCAACCAGTCTCTATGGGTCATCTGAAAAGACATCAGAATGACATTTTACTTTTGTTTACACATGATTCTTCATTTAGGAAAGGTAACAAAGGCCTATTTTTGGAGGATGAGCTAAGACCAAATGCAGTTTTGAATCTGGAGACTCATTTGCCTACTGTTTATAAGGTCTGGGGAGAGACAGGGAGAAATAGTTTCTAGCTGTTCAATAATTAGTTGTTCAAGTTGAAGACCATGTGATATCAAATGCCACATAGTGTAAATCCTCCTTCATCATTCAGAAACCAGTTGTCCATTTGTTAGATTATTTATCCTTTGGCTTTTTCTCTCTCTATTGCCTAATGTTTGCTAATAGCCATGATCCCTTAAATGGAGGGAAAGGGAAAGGCTAAGTAAGTTTTTTCAGTCTTACTTCTTTTTGGCAGTTCTGAGAAAATTAGAGAGAGGAGGTTGATGCTGCTATTTAAAATGAGGTTCCTGAATTGTTCATGTATAGATAAAATCCTATTAGTTATATAAAGAGACAAGCTAAAATCTTGTTCAATGTCCCATTCTATGTTGGATTTTGTAGCTATAAAAATCTTTCTTAGGGGTGGGATAGGGAGGGTGGGAGGGAGATGCAAGGGGGAGGAGATATAGGGATATATGTATATGTATAGCTGATTCACTTTGTTATAAAGCAGAAACCAGCACACCATTGTAAAGCAATCATACTCCAATAAAGGTGTTTAAAAAATCTATCTTTCTTTATATTAAAGTCAGGCAAGCATGTTACATGATTAAAGGAAGAAACAATATGCAGAATTTCAGAAGCTAATTTCTTCTCTTTCAAGAAGTGAAGTTTCTTTAAAAATATAGCAAAAGCAGGAAAACCTCAAATAAGGCATTGTGAATTGCATAAGGGGAAGTAAAGAGAGGTGACGCTAGGGCTTTAAAGTTGATTGAAAGTCAGTTACTGTATATTTGGTTTTTGCTTATAAAATACATGTAGAATATTTTTAAAATGCAGATAATAAAAAAGAGTAATATAAAACTATACATTTTCCTGAGAGATAGACATTTTAAAAAACATTTGGATAATTTATATACATATATCATAGCTATTTTGTGAACATTTTAAGTACAAATTATGACTTTTCCAGATTAAATCTTGAGAAAGTTATAGAAAACCACATTGGAGAAGTGGGAGAGAGAATGAACCTAGAGAATCACATGGATGACTTCTTAGCTGGTCAGAGAAAAATGAAACATAGAAGATAAAATTGGGGGGTCTGGGACATAGTGCTGAAGGAATTTTAGGCAAAGTCAGGTGAGACTTAGAAAGCACCTGAGTCCAGGTATAGAAAAGGTAAAAATGTAAAAATTAGTTGTAAGGATAAAGATTTATATCAAATATGTTTGATTTTTTTAAGTTTAAATTGTTGTAGACTTTTTGAAAATTGCTTGTATGTGTATTCTCATTCTATGGCATGAGCTCTATAGCTACCATATTTAAAGCTGGCTCAGGCAAATAAAGCAGCCCCACCCACGGAGCCCGGCAGAGAGCATATAGCATGTTCCTCTCCATTCTTTGATCAAAAAACAAAGCTTTCCTTTGCTTCTGAACTGAACTCAGTCTCATTCTATTGGCTCCAGTGACACAAAGCAGGTGGACCCTTGGTCAGGCTCGACTTGGGAGGGTCGGTAACATTTATGCAGTGGGAGCTATTTTCATGGATGCAGCCTCAAGAGAACAATGTGTGCTGAGACCATCTGGACAGTATATGCTAGTGAACCCAGTTCAGGCCTCTACATAAGCTAAGATCCTGGCAGGTGTGGAGATCTACTCATTTTGCTGCCGCACAAGACAAGTCCTGAGCAAAGACCTACTGCCTCCTTCTTCAGACAGCAATGGAATTTGCATTACACTGAAGAATTTTATGCAGGAAAATCCTGAATCTACATTCTAAGAACTGCAGCAGTCATATTCTAGATTAGCAGTAATTTCCCACCAATTTCCATGTCATGAATTAGCTATGTGGCTGACAGGGTCTTGGTGCTCCAGCCGGGTGTCAGTCCTGAGCCTCCAAAATGGGAGAGCCGAGTACAGGACATTAGACCACCACAGACCTCCTGGGCCCACGTAATATCAATCGACGAGAACTCTCCAAGAGATATCTGTCTCAAGGCTAAGACCCAGCTCCACTCAACAACTAGCAAACTCTAGTGCTAGACACCCCATGCCAAACAACTAGCAAGACAGGAACACGACCCCACCCATTATCAGAGAGGCTGTCTAAAATCATACTAAGTTCATAGACACCCCAAAACACACCACTGGACATGGTCCTGCCCACCAGACAGACAAGATCCAGCCTCATCCACCAGAACACAGGCACCAGTCCCCTCCACCCAGAAGCCTACACAACCCACTGAACCAACCTTACCCACTGGGGACAGACACCAAAAACAACAGGAACTACGAACCTGCAGCCTGCAAAAAGAGATCCCAAACACAATAAGTTAAGAAAAATGAGAAGACAGAGAAATACGCAGCAGATGAAGGAGTAAGGTAAAAACCCACCAGACCAAACAAATGCAGAGGAAATAGACAGTCTATCTGAAAAAGAATTCAGAGTAATGATAATAAAGATGATCCAAAATCTTGGAAATAGAACGGAGAAAATACAAGAAACGTTTAACAAGGAAAAGGAAGAACTAAAGAGCAAACAAACAATGATGAACAACACAATAAACAAAATTAAAAATTCTCTAGAAGGAATCAATAGCAGAATAATTGATGAAGAAGAACAGATAAGTGACCTGGAAGATAAAATAATGGAAATAACTACCACAAGCAGAATAAAGAAAAAAGAATGAAAAGAATTGAGGACAGTCTCAGAGACCTCTTGACACAACATTAAATGCACCAACATTCAAATTATAGGGGTCCAAGAAGAAGAGAAAAAGAAAGGGAGAAAATATTTGAAGAGATTGTAGTTGAAAACTTCCCTAATATGGGAGAGGAAATAGTCAATCAAGTCCAGGAAGCACAGAGAGTCCCATACAGGATAAATCCAAGGAGAAACATGCCAAGACACATATTATTCAAACTATCAAAAATTAAATACAAAGAAAAAATATTAAAAGCAGCAAGGGAAAAGCAACAAATAACATACAAGGGAATCCCCATAATATTAAAAGCTGATCTTTCAGCAGAAACTCTGCAAACCAGAAGGGAGTGGCAGGACATATTTAAAGTGATGAAAAAGAAAAACCAGCAACCAAGATTACTTTACCCAGCAAGGATCACATTCAGATTCGATGAAGAAATTGAAACCTTTACAGATAAGCAAAAGCTATGAGAATTCAGCACCACCAAACCAGCTTTACAACAAATGCTAAAGGAACTTCTCTAGGCAGGAAACACAGAGAAGGAAAAGACCTACAATAACAAACCCCAAACAATTAAGAAAATGGTAATAGGAGCATATATATTGATAATTACTTTAAATGTAAATGGATTAAATGCTCCCACCAAAAGACATAGACTGGCTGAATGGATACGAAAACAAGACCTGTATATATGCTGTCTACAAGAGACCCACTTCAGACTTAGGGACACATACAGACCAAAAGTGAGGGGATGGAAAAAGATATTCCATGCAAATGGAAATCAAAAGAATGCTGGAGTAGCAATTCTCATATCCGACAAAATACACTTTAAAATAAAGACTGTTACAAGAGACAAAGAAAAACACTATATAATGATTAAGGGATCAATCCAACAAGAAGATATAACAATTGTAAATATTTATGCACCCAACATAGGAGCACCTCAATACATAGGGCAAGTGCTAACAGCCATAAAAGGGAAGTTGACAGTAACACAATAATAGTAGGGGACTTTAACACCCCACCTTCACCAATGGACAGAGCATCCAAAATGAAAGTAAATAAGGAAACACGAGCTTTAAATAACATATTAAACAAGATGGACTTAATGAATATTTTTAGGACATTGCATCCAAACAAAACAGAATACACTTTCTTTTCAAGCGCTCATGGAACATTCTCCAGGATAGATCATATCTTGGGTCACAAATCAAGCCTTGGTAAATTTAAGAAAATTGAAATCATATCACGTATCTTTTTCTGACCACAATGCTGTGAGACTAGATATCAGTTATAGGAAGAAAACTGTAAAAAATACAAACACATGGAGGCTAAACAATACGCTACTAAATAACCTAGAGGTCACTGAATAAATCAAAGAGGAAATCAAAAACTACCTTGACACAAATGACAATGAAAACATGACATCCCAAAACCTATGGAATGCAGCAAAAGCAATTCTAAGAGGCAAGTTTATAGCAATACAATACTATCTCAAGAAATAAGAAACATCTCAAATAAACAACCTAACCTTACACCTAAAGCAATTAGAGAAAGAAGAACAAAAACCCCCAGAGTTAGCAGAAGGAAAGAAATCATAAAGATCAGATCAGAAATAAATGAAAAACAAATGAAGGAAATGATAGCATAGATCAATAAAACTAAAAGCTGGTTCTTTGAAAAGATAAATAAAATTGGTAAACCATTAGCCAGACTCATCAAGAAAAAAAGGGAGAAGACTCAAATCAATAGAATTAGAAATGAAAAAGGAGAAGTAACAACTGACACCCCAGAAATACAAAGGATCATGAGAGATTACTAGAAGCAACTATATGCCAATAAAATGGACAACCTGGAAAAAATGGACAAATTCTTAGAGGAACAGAACCTTCTGAGACTGAACCAGGAAGAAATAGAAAATATAAACTGACCAATCTGAAATTGAAACTGTGATTAGAAATCTTCCAACAAACAAAAGCCCAGGACCAGATGGATTCACAGGTGAATTCTATCAAACATTTAGAGAAGATCTAACACCTATCCTTCTCAAACTCTTCCAAAATATAGCAGAGGGAGGAACACTCCCAAACTCATTCTATGGGGCCACCATCACCCTGATGCCAAAACCAGACAAAGGTGTCACAAAGAAAGAAAAGTACAGACGAATATCACTGATGAACATAGATGCAAAATTCCTCAACAAAATACTAGCAAAAGGATCATAAAAAGGATCATACACTATGATCAAGTGGGGTTTATTCCAGGAATGCAAGGATTCTTCAATATACACAAATCAATCGATGAGATACATAATATTAACAAATTGAAGGCTGATAACCATATGATCATCTCAATAGATGGAGAAAAAACTTTCAACAAAGTTCAACATCCATTTATGATAAAAACTCTCCAGAAAGTAGGCATAGAAGGAACTTACCTCAACATAATAATGGCCATATATGACAAACCCACAACCAACATCATTCTCAATAGTGAAAAACTGAAACCATTTCCTCTAAGATCAGGAACAAGACAAGGTTGTCCACTCTCACCACTATTATTCAACATAGTTTTGGAAGTTTTAACCACAGCCATCAGAGCTGAAAAAGAAATGAAAGGAATCCAAATCGGAAAAGAAGAAGTAAAGCTGTCACTGTTTGCAGAAGACATGATACTATACATAGAGAATCCTAAAGATGCTACCAGAAAACTACTAGAGCTAAGCAATGAATTTGGTAAAGTAGCAGGATACAAAATTAATGCACAGAAATCTCTGGCATTCGTATGCACTAGTGATGAAAAATCTGAAAGAGAAATTAAGGAAACACTCCCAGTTACCACTGCAACAAAAATAATAAAATATATAGGAATAAACCTACCTAAGGAGATAAAAGACCTGTATGCAGAAAAGTTTAAGACACTGATGAAAGAAATTAAAGATGATACAAATAGATGGAGAGATACACCATGTTCTTGGATTGGAAGAATCAACATTGTGAAAATGACTATACTACTCAAAGCAATCTACAGATGCAATGCAATCCCTATCAAACTACCACTGGCATTTTTCACAGAATTAGAAAAAAATTCACAATTTGTATGTAAACACAAAAGACCCCAAATAGCCAAAGCAGTCTTGAGAAAGAAAAACGGAGCTGGAGGAATCAGGCTCCCTGACTTCAGACTATACTACAAAGCTACAGTAATCAAGACAGTATGGTACTGGCACAAAAACAGAAATATAGATCAATGGAACAGGATAGAAAGCCCAGATATATACCCACACACATATGGTCACCTTATCTTTAACACAGGAGGCAAGAATATACAGTGGAGAAAATCCAGCCTCTTCAATAAATGGTGCTGGGAAAACTGGACTGCTATATGTAAAAGAATGAAATTAGAACACTCTCTAACACCATACACAAAGATAAACTCAAAATGGATTAAAGAATGAAGTGTTAAGGCCAGACAGTATAAAACTCTTAGAGGAAAACATAGGCAGAACATTCTATGACATAAATCACAGCAAGATCCTTTTGACTCACCTCCTAGAGAAATGGAAATAAAAACAAAAATAAACAAATGGGATCTAATGAAACTTAAAAGCTTTTGCACAGCAAAGGAAACATAAAGAAGAGTGAAAGACAACCCTCAGAATGGGAGAAAATATTAGCAAATGAAGCAAATGACAAAGGATTAATCTCCAAAGTATACAAGCAGCTTAACATCAAGAAAACAAACAACCCAATCCAAAAATGGGCAGACCTAAACAGACATTTTTTCAAAGAAGATACACAGATTGCCAGCAAACACATGAAAGAATGCTCAACATCACTAATAATTAGAGAAATGGCAATCAAAACTACAATGAGGTATCACCTCACTGCAGTCAGAATGGCCATCATCAAAAAATCTACAACAGTATATGCTGGAGAGGGTGTGGAGAAAAGGGAACCCTCTTGCACTGTTGGTGGGAATGTAAATTGATACAGCCACTATGGAGAAAAGTATGGAGGTTCCTTAAAAAACTAAAAATAGAACTAGTGTATGACTACTCATCAAACCCACTACTGGACATACACCCTGAGAAAACCATAATCCCAAAAGAGTCATGTACCACAATGTTCATTGCAGCATTACTTACAATAGCCAGGACATGGAAGCAACCTAAGTGTCCATCGACAGATGAATGGACAAAGATATGGCATGTATATACAACAGAATATTACTCAGCCATAAAAAGAGAGGAAATTGAGTTATTTGTAGTGAGGTGAGTGGACCTAGAGTCTGTCATACAGAGTGATGTAAGAAAAAGAAAAACAAATACCATATGCTGACACATATATATGGAATCTAAAAAAAAAAGCTTTCTGAAGAGCCTAGGGGCAGTACTGGAAGAAAGACGCAGACATAGAGAATGGACTTGAGGACTTGTGGAGGAGGAAGGGTAACCTGGGATGAAGGGAGAGAGCGGCATGGACATGTATGCACTGCCAAATGTAAAATAGATAGCTAGTGGGAAGCAGCCACATAGCACAGGGAGATCAGCTCAGTGCTTCATTACAACCTAGAGGGGTAGGATAGGGAGAGTGGGAGGGAGAGACAAGGGGGAGGGGATATGGGGATATATGTATATGTATAGCTGATTCACTCTGTTATACAGCAGCAACTAACACAACAATATAAAGCAATTATACTCCAATAAAGATGTTCAAAATAAGCTGGCTGGCAGGTGAACGTGGAGATGCTGTAGTTTATAAATGGGAACTCTGGCAGAGGTGGTTAGCCATCCAGCAATAATCTGTGCTCCCATTCCAGTAGGGTAGTTCTCACTCGGGAGGGTCGGCCCAGGCAGCAAGTACATTCCCAGATATTCTTGCATGTAGGTGTAGCAATATGCCTGAATTCAAATCAATAAAATATGAGCAGAGGTGACATGTGCCTACAAGTTTATTCCCCCAAATATCCACTGGAAATTATTATTATTTTTTAATACTCTTTATCGTCAGGTTGGCTCAAGTAGAGAGACCTCAGGACAACCTGGAAAGCCACCTATTTAAGATGGCAGAGCCTCTACTGTCCTGGGCTTCTGAATGACTGGATGAAGGGGACTGTAAAGCTGTCTATCTGCTCAGTTTTGTATATGAGCAAAAATATACTTTTACTGTGTCAGAACCATTTGGGGGGGCCATTTGTTACAACAGTTAAGAAACACAAGTATACAGCATAATTCCATTTTAAGAAAAAAAGATGGGCTCTTTAAAAACACAAAATATCGAAGAATAATTTATTCATGTATTCCATTCATATTGAGTGCCTGTTAAATGTCGAGCATGGTTCTAGGTGCTGGGGATACAGGGATGAATGAGATAAAATCATTGCCATTACAGAACTCACGATATATTGGAATTGACAGACAATAAACATGTGAACGGATACATAGGAAGTATCATTCCAAATGCTGCTAAGTTTTCAGAAGAAATATAAAAGTGCAATAGTTTGTGAAATGATGAGGGGAAGGATATGTGGTCAGAGAAGCCCTCTTCAAGGAGGTGATATTTGAAGTGAGACATAAATGTTGAACAAGAAGCAGCCACATGATGATCTGTAAAAGAGGCATCCCAGTCAGAGGGTCTGATAAATGCAGACACCGTGAGACAGGAATGAGCTTAGTGTGTTCAAGACACAGAAAGACAACTTGGAGCATTGAAACTGAGAGGAAGAGGGACTTGGGATCAAGTTGGAGAGAGGGCAGATCATGGAGGGCCTGAGAGGGCCCAAGAGGCCATGGTAAGGGGTCCCAGAAGCCACGAAGGTTTTAAGCAGGCATTGAAATCATCTGATTCCTTCATTCAGGCAATTTTCTGGTTGCTGGGTAGAGAATAGATTGCAACAGGGCAAAAACTAAAGCATGCTGTAGTAATCCAAGCAAGAGATGTTACGGCTTGCGCTGGAGTGGAAGCGGTGGAACGATGAGAAAAGACTGGACTTAGGATATAAAAATAGACAGCATTAGATCTCATTGTTAGTCACTGTAAGGCTACAGGAAAACAAGCGTTAAATGTGAAGCAGATGAATATGACTTACTAACTCTATATTATTATCTGATTCTATTAAGATGCTTATATTAAGATCCTTATATTAATATCTAGCATTGGCAAACTCTAGCCTGTGGGACAAATGCTGCCTATTGCCTGGTTTGTAAATAAAGTTTTTGAAACATAGCCCCTGTCCCCCAACTCATTTCTATATTCCACGTGGTCACTTTTGCATCACAACGGCAGACTTGAGAAGTTGCAACAAAGACTTTATGGGCAACAAAGCCTAAAGTATTTTCTATCTGGCCCTTTACTAAAAACGTTTTTAGACCTCTGCTAAAGAGATTATTCTCTACGTTTTATCATTTATTTTGTAGTAAAAAGAGTCTGGAATTGAAATAATGGAATTGCCTAATTCTCAGGCAGCTTTTTGGATCTCTCAGGATTCTGAATTGGTACAACTTTTTTTATCCTTTAGTAACATATGTTTGCTTTACGGCAGTCACTAAAATCAAAATTAATGCAAATCAACCATCACAAAGATTATGTCTTAGATTTGGAAGAAATCTTCGTGACCATCTGGTCTGACTCCTTTATTATTTTAGAGAAGGAGACAGAACTGCATGGTCCTTATGTTCACTAGTTCAGGGTCACAATGTCAGTTAGTAGCAAAGAGAAACCTAGAATGCCTGCTTCTGCTCTCCCAGCCCAGTGCCTTTTCCATGATTAAAATGCTTAAAAATAGGCATGGAAATCCTTGATCAACACAAATATGAATGGATGGAGATTTTCTTTAAAAGTCATTGTTTTACATCAGATTTGAAGTGCCCGACATTTATTTTGAACTAGGTTGTTTTTCATTTCATAAAATGATCCAGCTTATTCTATTTTTAAAATTTTAAAATGGAAAATTTCAAATATGTATAAAAGCAAAGATAATAGCAAACTGAACCCCTGTGTACCTGTCATTCAGTTTCTACAATTAACACGTGACTCAGAACATTTCATCTGTTTCCTCCAACTAAGTCATATCCTTGTTCCTCTAAAACTCTTCTTTCCCAGGAGCTTGACACTGGTTGTTCTCGTTTCCTGGAAAGTTAATCACCCAGGTAGGCCCAGGGATCATCCCTCTTTTCCCAGATTGCCCATGACTCATTCCCTCATCTCCTCCAAGTCTTTGTCAAATATCATCTTCTCTGTGAAGCCTTCTAGAACCAGTTTTATTTAAATGACCATCTTTGCCTGCCTTCCCCATCTACTCCCTCTGCATTATTTTTCTCCAAAGAACTTATCTCACCTGGCACTTTTAAAGTTTTACTTATTTAGTTGATTGTCAGGCTGCTTGCATTGCAATGTGAGCTCAGTGGAGACAGGGCTTTTGTATATTTTGCCCATTCTGTATTATCAGTGACTAGGACAGTGCCTGGTTCAGAGGAGGCATTTAGTATTTGTTGAAGGCATAAATGAATATATGTAGACTATTTCTTTAGTAGAATTTTCTTAAAATGAATAATATTTACTTTAGCTCAGAATACCACCTCTGAAATCTTGCCTGTTTTCCTATTCAAGTTAAGTAGGCAGGCCAACCTTGAAGGAAACCTACAAGTTCTCTTAATTTTATCCTTTGAGCCTAAGACCTGGAAGAATGCAGAGTAAGTCCTAGTACACTGTTACTTGCTTCTTTTCCCTTTTTCTGGACTCCAATCTGGACCAATCTGTGTTCTGTAGAGATCCAGTTTCCTCATGAACCAAAAACCCCCTCTGAAAAAGAGGGAAAGAGGAAATGAGCATTAGAGAGCAAAACACTCCAAAGCTCCCTCTCCCATGAATCTTCATAGTCATATGATAACTTTAGTTCCTAGTGGTAGAGGAGGAAGAGAATATTCATCAACTGTCTGCTTCATTTTGGAGCATGATTCAAATTTACCTTATTCCAACTATGTTTCCTATGTATAACATATACTTTGTTAATATCCTGGTATCATCAAGTGTACCTTCTCTTCTCTTGCCTATCTCTGTGTCCCTTCTCCTGTAACATCTCCTGTGTGTGGTGCTTTTCAGGGTTTCCTAGATACGTGTTCACAGTGAGGGGGGAGAGGGGTGAAGTCAACAGCAGACTAAGGTATTATCTTTTCAATTTCTAGATTAAAAACAACTGAGGTTCAGGGGTCATGAATTCAGGCTTTCAGATCTCTTACTCCAATAACCTAACTTTGTTGTTCACTGTCAATCTTTGTAATGCTGTTTGTTGAAATTAGATCTCCATAGGTATTTCACTTCCTTGTGCTACCTCTGATTCTTGTAACATGAATAAATTCTCTTCAAGCTTGAGAGTGTGACTGATCATCACAGGTGATATTAACCTGATTGGTGAGAATATCTTTCATTGTCTGGTTCTTCATGGAACCCCAAAGACCCTAGTACATGTACCATGTGGCACTGAATACATGTTGATTAGACTGATGAAAGATTTTAAGAACATAAAATATTCAAAAAGAATCAAACCAGTAGCTTCATTTGAGACAGAGAACAGGGTATTCAACTTATGATTAAATTTTAAAAGATTCTTTAGGCAGAAAAATAGAGAGGGAAGAAGACTCCCAATCTAATTCTATTGAAGCATATTAAACCTTCATTAATTTATTTACTAGTTTATTCCACAAATACATGTTGAGAGCCTACTGTGTCAAGCATTATTTTGGGGGCTAAGTATACAAGCTGATTTAAGCATATCCCCTGTTCTTAAGGGATCCTACCTAGTTGGGGAATGACTAAATCAACAATTACAAGGTGTATGATAAATACTGCAATAGAAAAGAGGAAGTTTTGTAGCATAGATAAGTAGTACCAACTTAATTTAACAGAGGGTAGTCAGGGAGTGATTCTTAAACAGAATTTTAAATGTTGATTAGGAGTTAGATAGAATGATGGGTAGGGGAATAGGAGGGAATGATGAGGCTCAGGCGAACACAGGAGAGAAATTGGTTCAACTCTTCTATAGAAGTTTGCCTTAAATCTTGATTTGATGAGGAATCCAAATGAGAGTTTAGCAGGAACTGGGACATGGGATACATGCACGCCATATACACTGCAGCACCGGGCACTGCTTCCCTCACCTTTGCCTGTCACCTGGCCCACACCATACTTCCTGATGATCAGAGCCTTGGTCAAATCTTCTCTCCTTTTTCTCCTTTTGCTGTTCTCACTTTGCCATCATTCTGGCTTTTCCTCAAAGAGCTTGTGTGGATGTCCACAGAATAATTATATTTGCATTGGGGGAGGTGTCTCTGGCAGCAGTGAGGAGCATATACTGAAATAAAATAAACTTTAAGGCAGGGGTTCCAGTTAGGAAGATAAGAGGGAGTTTCAATAAAAAGCAGGGCTGCACTTGATCGAGGGCAGTGGCAGTAGAGAGTGGGTTCCGGTTCAGGATGCCATGGTGCAGCAGAATAGACACTGCCTCCAGCTAAGGGCTCTCAGGTAACTGGGCAGCAGCACAGCGGTCTGACACCGCCTCATTCTGAACCTGGACGCTGTCACAAGTGGAGGTTACCTCTCATTCATCGTCCTTCTGTACACCTGCTCCCTTCCACCCTCACACACATGTTCATTGACTCTTACTCCTCACTCAGCTCCCTCGTCCCTTTTAAACCCACCTTTACATCTGCCTTCAAGAGCTTACAGGGCATCTTGAGCGCAGCAAGGACAAATATTGAAGAGTTCTGCCAGGGTGTATAATCCACAATTCACATGAATTTAAAAGATGATCACTTTGCATATTGAGTTGCTTGAATTTATTTAAACCTTGCTCTGAGTATAACTACTTAAAAATCTACATCAATGTTAGTAATCGCAGACTCATGAACACATATGAATTTATTAGGAACAGGTTTTTACTGAAAACTTTATTGTCATTGAACAATAGGTGCTTATTTTATGTGCACTCTTGGTTGGTTCGAGCAGGAATACCAGTCTTAACTCCTCACCTGGGGGGTAGCTAATGGAAAATGGAAATACAAGCATTGTGTTTCTCCACAAGTTTAGTTCTACAGGAGACAAGGCAGATTTAAAAAAAAAAAGATTCTTGATGAAATAAATGTAGGAAATGTTGCATACTCTCATCCTTTCATGAAGCATCTTTGATGTTCACATTACCATCTCAATAGGAGGGAATGAGAAATTGTTCTTTAGGTACAGGACGCAGTAGGTACAAAGCACAGATGTGCCTTCTGGGAAAAGCAAGTATTTTGGCTAGAGCCATTGAGCCATGTTTTGAGATGAGCCTGGAAAAGGCAAGAACATGCCATGGAGCCTTTGTACACTATAAAATTTAGATTTCATCCTCAAGCTATGGGCCACCTTTAAGGATTTTAATGGTGGGGGTGGGTGAAGGCAGAGAGATGGCATAACTATAGGGACTGATCTTATGAGAGTAGAAGCTAAGAGCAAGCCTGAATGTAGGTGACAGTGAATAGAAAAGAAAAATTTCAGAGGCATCCTTAGCAGGATTGATGATTAATTCAGTGTAGGGGTGGGCAAGCAAAGAGAGAAGGAGAATGAGAAGAGGCAAGTGATGTATAAAGACCCAGGGAAGGATGGAAATGAAAACAAAAGGGCAGTTTTAAGAAGGAGAGGTTGGTTAACTGCAACAAAATCACAAAGAGGTCAAACAGACTAGGAATTACCTGTAGATTTATCAATTAGGGATTAAATTATGATCTTTGTCATAGTAATTTCAGAGGAATGGTTAGATTAGAAGCTAGTTTTTAATGTACTGAGTCAGGAATGGATCCAAATTATGGATGGCCTTCTGCTGTACAATTTGGGGGTTCTTTATAAGAAAAAGAACACACAATTATGAATTCAAAACCATGTATAAGGCCCTGGAAGGGTTCTTATCCTTTTGCTATAAATATGTGAGTATTTTGGCTATATTATAGGTTAAATATATGGTTTGCTAGAACTTAAGAGGTAGAAGGAATTTAGAGAGGTTTTAAATCAGCTTTCTCATTGTATAACTGAAAAAAAAATGTATTGATGGTCAGAGAGGCTGGGTTTCCCCATATACTCCCAATGATCTTTTCTGCACAACTCTTTTCTGGTGTTGATTTGACCTGGGATGCTTTTCTCTGATACCTGGCCGGTGTCCCTTGTTCTGTAAGACAGCTTCACACTATAGGCTTATCTGGTATTGGCAGAGCTTGCCTGGCATTATAACAGCTGGTTTCTATGCCTGTTTCTTATTTCCCACACCTTAAATTATAAGATTTTACAGAGCAAGACCACGTCTTATTCATCTTTGAGTCCTCAGTTCTTATTTCAAGGATATACAGGTTAGAACTTGCCTAAATCTTTTAGGGTCCCCCCAATGAATTAAAAAAATCTAGGTAATGATTACAATGCATTGTACCATCACAAAATAGAGACAGTCAATCATTAAGTGCCTTCTAATAAAGGTACATAAACTACTTCTAAGGTATTCTTGCTCCAAAAAAGAACCTGAATCTAATCAATGTACATGGGACAGAGAATCACACTAAATGACTACAGGGATAAAATTAGCAAAATCTAGACTGGGCCAAAAACACAGGACAAATATTCTCATTCTTTCAACAAACATATTATAATGAAAAAATATGGAGTGGAGAACTTGTGATTCAAGAAGTCTTAAGAGATGTATCAACCAAGTGCAGTACATTTTGATCCTAATTTGAGCAAACACATTGTAAAAAAATTATGAGACAGAGAAATTTGAAGACTAATTGGATATTTGATGGTACTAACAAATTATTGCTAATGTTTTATATAATGTTATTGTAGTTATGTTTTAAACAGAGTCATGATGTTTTTAGAGGTACATACTGACATATTTATGCATGAAATGATATAACAATTGGAATTTGTTTCAAAACAATTTGAGCTTGATAATTGCTGAAGCTGGGCGATGGGTGTGTAAGGATTATTATACTATTTTCTCAACTTTTGTATGTATTCAGAATTGTCTAAGGTAAAAAAATGTTTTTGGATGTGGATAAATGAATATTACAATTTACTTTTTAACTTATGTTGGAATGACTTTCCTCATTCCCACTTCTATTTCTATTCTCTTCCAGAAGCCTGGCTATGCTAGTAGTGTTTTTTAAGTGAGCTTTAAGCTAGGACAGATACAGACAGTATTTCAATATAAGAAATAGGAAAGATGTTAGTAATAGAGTCACCTTTGTAGTACATAAATTCTTACTGGTTTTCAGTAAGAAATCTGAAGCCCAGACAACTGTGAGGATTTTTTCCATCGCCTTCGTACTCTAGCTTTAGTATCTAAAGCTCCCCCTCCCTGTGTGCCATGTGATACCAAATGGAGGCATGAATGGCTGATATCCTACACTGGAGCCTGGACTTCAGAGGAGCTGGGACCTTGGCATGGGAGGAAGAAGAGGGGAATGAAAGCCCCTGAGGATGAAGGGAGCACTGAGGCTTTGTAACTGGAGAATCACTGTATCCCTGGCTTGATCTTTCTCAGAATGACAGATTTCTTAAGAGGCTTGTAAGACATTCAGCATATAGTCATTATCTGATCCCTGGACAATCTCAGGCACTTTTGAGTAACAGGTTACTTGCTAGGAGGGACCATTGCTTGCACCAAATTTTCCCATGTTGTTGGCATTGTACATTCCCCGACTGCAAGGATCTTCTATGAATTCAGGGAACTGTTGATCAGAGTTTGCTATGTTACTTAGCTGTGTGTCAGTAAAAAGACCTTGTTCAAAACAAATGGAAGAGTAAGTCTTCAAGGAATACCTCTCAAATACCAAGTATATTTATGTGACATGCAGTTTCCTTGGTAATTCGTGGAATAGGGAGCAGGAAGGGCTTATGAGTTTCCTCATAAGGGGGTGGTAGTCGTGGGAGTTTATGGTTTCTTCTCCACGTGGTTGAAATTCTCGAAGGGTTGCTACAAGCCTACTTTTGTACCTGTGGGATACTGAAAATCAGTAGGAGATAAGACTCTTTCAACTGTGTATTTCTACATTAGAATATTTAGAAGAATAAGTTGTATTAATATTCACTAGTCAGAAACTAGTTAGACTCTTATTATGGGCTCCACTAGCTTACATATATGTAGACATTTTTAAGATTCTCTAAGAGACCAACCAATGTATTTAGAAAATAATATTCTCTGTGGAAAATGTTATTGGGTTGGGGATTATTTAACCTACAAAAAATGGAAGTAGATTTTTCTCAGTGTCTGAAGACATATTTGGTTGTTTCTAGTTGCTTGATGGGGTTTGAAATGTCATACACTTAAGATGTTAAGTTAGGGTCACATGGTATATACATAACTAAAGTGTGGGGAAGGAATATGGATAATAAAGGCAAAAAAGGTAAGGATTTCTGAAGACCCAAAGAACCATAGAACACTTGTCATACTGATTAGCTAGGAATAGAATGTCAGAATTTGTACCTTGAAGATTTTCTTTTACATCTGTAGTTTCCTTTTAATCCAGGTGGAAAACTGTTAGATTTATCCCTTACCTGATGGAGTTAACATCTCAATTCTGGCTTCCAGTGGTCCTGCAGATTTTGGATTATGTAAGAATCCGTTCGTTAGCTCTGTTTCATGTGGAAAGAAAGATTGAGAATGGATCTTTTGTTTGAGAAATTGACTGGAACTAGCTTGGGGGCCAGTTCTTGCTTGTCAATCATGTTCTTGTCTTTTCAAGATAATGCATGTTTTTTTCCTTCTTAGCCCCCAGCTAATAAGTGATCCTAAAATTGAAAAACAACAAAAATTATGTGTAGCAGCAAGCTTAGTGATATTAGGCATATATTGAGCTGAAATGTTCCAACTTCCAAGGACTAAGTATTAGGTGTTTATGTGGTAGTTTGAAGTTGCAGGTTATTCTGAATGAATTGAGGTCATCCATGAAAAAAAAAAAAAATGAAATGGCCAGAAAAGTGTTTCCCAGTAATTTTTTTTTTTTTTTTAGTAAAAAGCACATCTATTCTTTAGAAGGAGAGGGCCAATGTTATTTTCAATAATTTGAGAACTAGAGAAAAAAGAAAACTCTAACCTGGAGAGTTCCATGAAGTCATAGATACATGAGGCTTTTGCACTGAATCTCACCTATGAATCACTGTTCATCAATATCATGCCTGCCTCAACTGACTGGTCACTGCAGCACTCCTAAAACCTAAGTGGTATTTCTTATAAAATGTCCATTTGTCGAGCATAATGCTGCTGCCTGTACTGACACTTGCTAGGTTGTGCAACACTTCAGAATTAATTTCGTGTCCTCTCCTGTCTGCCTTCCTTCCCACTCCCCCTGAATTACATTTCTTCTTTAGCTAGCCAAATAGGTATATTAAAAGACAGAAAGAAGAAATATGAGCTATAGAGAAAGAATATTTCATGAAAACAGTGCCTGATTTAAGACATCCATAAATGAAAGTTATTTTCACAATGAAGAGACATAATCAAAGGATGTGATGGATCTGAAGACTCCTGAAGCAATTTATTTGGAAGTACTGAAGGAGAGACCCTTGTAAAAGCTTTACGAATGCTGCTTCACCTACTATGCTACTTAACGGAGCACAACAGAAATCTTTCTCCCAGTGACATTAAATTCCCTTATTACAAGATGGTTTTACATATGGATTGAGTGGCAACTTTTATTAGAGACTGAAAAGCAGGGGGGAAATGAGATCAGAATATGATACCATAGGCAGAATGACTATTAAATATTTCTTTTTAAAAATGAATATTTTAAGAGGATAATCAGAGGGTAATGAAATCTGTCATCTTGGTTTTGGGAGAAACAGTATAACACTATTACAAAGATATGGACATTTTTGAAGAAAATTCTCTACCCTCATTGTTTATTTAGCATCTTTTTTTCTTTTTGGTAGGAAAAAAAAAAGAGTTTCACTGGGATGTGTTCAATGTAGGAATTTTAAATGACTGCCAGTATGTGCTAACAGGAGTGTGTAAATGGGAGACCACCATTTTCACTCCAAAATCTAGAATAGAACAGTAATAGATATTTGGGTACTTGAGTTGAAAATTGAGAACCATGAATAAAGAAGGAGCACAATATGTTTTCAGAATTCTGTAAAAAGTTGGGGATTATTAGATTAATTATTCCTTGATTTAGGCAAGCTAGGCAAGGGGTGGCAACCATTTGGGGCCAGATAGGAAATTGGGAGAAAAGGCCTCTTCAGTGGAGAGGAGGCCTGAGAAAGACTTGGCCTGAGAATAAGATAAGAAGTGGGTAGAATTAGCAAGAGAATGTTTACTTTCTTAGAGAAGCACTTGATTGGGAATGGAGCAAATTTAGGGAAGTAGAGAAAGATAAGCAGAGTTTAATTATTAAATGCTGCGGTTTAGAGATTGTTTAGAGTTTAGAGATTGTTAAGTGCTGTGGTAAACCCTATGTCTGCATTAAACCCTCATAGCTGATTCTCTGCTTATTGTAAAATATGGTGAAAAAAATGTCATTACCTAAACAGCTGGCATTAGAATTGCTCTTATACAGTGAACTGTCCTTGGCTGGAATTTTATCTAAGTGTGTGCAGAAGGCATATATGCTAGTGGAAAAGATTTTTTTGCTCTTCATGGAGTGCAAAGAGAGCTGAGAGGCAGAGAAGGGAGAAAGGTGAAAGAGGAAGAAGGCGTAACATGATGTGTACTGGATGCCATGTTGACGGGAAAGGTCCAGGACACACATTTGATAGCAGGCTGACCAGAAAGTTCTTTTGTGTAAAGAAATTTCTTGGATCCAAATGCCTTCCTGATCCCTCAAAGAAAAACACAATCTAAGCCAAAATAGTGAGCTCATATGCAAAATCATCTTCAAAACATGTCCCCAACGTACCTCTTCTTCCAACCCGATTGCTAAATGTGCGTAATCTCCTTGTAGTTAGAAATTTGAAGCTGCAACAGACTCCAGCTTTTCAACAAGGTCTACTATACACCCAAATTATTTGTGTGGGTTGGGTTTGGCGGTAAGTGATGTAGGGACTAAGTTCCATGTTTAGTTTGATGTCGTGCAGAAAAAAGTCATTCATTAAGTCACTAACTCCAGTTAAACTTATTATTTTTTAAAAATAGTGGCACTGAAATAGCTGTGTTTTAAAAATATGGCAGAGACATCCTTATAGCAGGCAATCTATTGCAGTTTATCTAACACACTTCCTAAATGGTATATTGCCTGATTGTCTTTTAAGAGTTTGAAAATATTAAGCAAAACCCAATGTGGGTTAAACATATACCTCCCACCCCAGTGGGTTGACATCCTTTGTCAGGGAAAATTTAATATTTTTCTGAAGTCCAAATACAAATGTCTATCTGAGTATAAAAAATGTATTATTTGTCATAATTCCTTTTCCCAATTTGGAAAAATTTGTATGGTGGCAAAAGGTTATAAATCAGTAGAAAAGGAGCCAGGATATTTGGGTTCTAACCCTAGATTTACCAATAACTTTCTCTGTAATATTGGTAAATCAGCCTTCCTTTCTGGATATTATTTGCCAGATTTACAAAATAGGAGTGCTGGATTTGACTGTCTCTCTCTCTCCTCCGATTATATCTCTAAGTGTTTTTAGCCACAACTGAGTCAAATGACTATTTCGAAGTCTTATAAAAATATCCTAAGGCTGCAGTTATACCCCAAAAAGAGCTGATGCCATTATTCAGGTACTTCAAATCATTCAATTTATTTAGTTTAATCCCTAGGTAATTAAAACAAATTAGAAACAATAAAAGAATTTGAACAGCAAGGCAATAGGAATTGGACCTAATCACTTTTGAAAAGAATCACTTCCTAGAATTCATTCAAAAAGATTATATGAAAATGGGTAGTTAATTATTAAAGTAACCATAAACTGGCCTAAGTCTGAAAAATAAGGTACATTTGAAAGGAGAGTGATTTTGTGCTAGAATAACTTTGTCAACTCTCTAAGAACACAGATAAAATATTCAACAGCCCTAGTCATAAAAATGTAAGTTAAAACAAGAATCATTTTTTTGCCTATCAGGTTTGAAAAGCCTAAATAGATCAATAATAACTAATGCCAGTGAAGTGTAATGAGGAGGGGAGATACAAAGTAGAGCAACCAGATGCAGAATTACTTGAAAACAAAGAAAAATAATTATGACCCAAGCATATTTAATATCTTATGCTATATATATATATATATATATATATATATGTACACACATACAGGTATACTTATTTAATATCTTATATGTATATATGGAGAAAGAGAGAGAGAGAGATCTTTCACTGTGTTCCAAGGAACAACAAAAACTTATTCTTCTACAAGTGACATGCCTTTACACTTTTAGGTAGGAAGCTAAACAAAATGGCACAGAGATTTAGAATCTTGAAAGATACAGAAAAAATAAATGATCAGTCAGTATGAATACTATAGTATGTAAGAGGAAACACAGGATTCTGAGACCTTTGAAGCTCTGGCTGTGAGGCTAAGGGAGCAGACAAGGCATGGTGGAGGACATGCCCAGATGGAAGATCAAGGCATGGAGCTTCAAGGGTTGTCTGTGTCATTCATATGAATTCTCTTTCACTAGAGACAAGGTTGTGTATATCCCTATCAAAACAGGAAGCAGCAATAGATGTTTAAAAGCCGAGGACTAGTTTCCCATATTTAAAATTTTGAATTTTGCCATTAGGAAAGAGTGTTTCAGGCTAGATGATGTATAACAGGTATAAAGTCTCACTAGGGAAAATTGCTCTTCAAGGGGAAGAATTCATCTTGAATATAAATCTGAAGGTCAGAATTTTTAATAAATTATTGTAGATCTTTCTCCCAACCCATCTTAAGTAAGAGTTGGAAAATTCTGGACGAGTTATCTTTTTCTAGCAGAATAATGGATCACATAATCTGAGGGATCCTTTTGCTAAAATATAATATGATACTTGATAAATTACCAGAAATCTATTTAATGTGTTATTGGATTTGCTACAAAGTAAGAAGTATCCAAGGGGGTGGGAACTAACAAAAATAAAACCCAGTGAGCTGAAAACACACTAGAGAAAAGTAAGTTGTGAAAAAGAAAGCAAACCAGGGAATGGTAAAGTGTGGTTACATGAAAGAAAACACCTACAGAGACACTGGGTATCTAGAGATTTCGGCTCCTGGCAAAGCATTGAGGCTAAACCTGAGAATCCTGCATTAAGCTCTACCAAAGAGATTTTACACTGTTTTTTCCTCTGTAGAAATCTGGTGAGCTTATAGGCTCCTTCCTGTAATTGTGATGCCTAATGCATAAAATAAAATATATAAAATTATAATAAAACCAATTACATAAAAATAGAGTTAGCAAAGTCTTTTTTAAAAAATGTGTGATTTAGAAATAAATGTGTTTCGTATTTAATAATAAGATCTAGTGGTGCTCTAATAATTATAATTTTACAATAGTTATAGATGTAAATGATATTTTGAGATTTCTGCAACTATAGAAATATAACATCTGTAATTGTTAGTCACAAATATTTGTTTGGCTTTACTACTGCGAAGAATTTAAAATTAGTGAGCTAACTATTCATCTTAAGAGAGTAAAAGCACAGCATAATATACCCAAGAGAATACAGAAGAAAGATAGTAATTACATTAGGAACAGAAATTAACAAAATAAGAAATCAAAGATAAATAAGTGGGAATGACAAAACCAAAAGTGGTTGTTTGACAAGATTAATAAGACATACATCTGATGAGGCCCATCCAAAGCAAAGAAGAAGACAGATATATCCAAAATTAGATATAGCAAAGGGTTGTAATTACAGATATGGAAGAGAGTGAAAAGGTAATAAGAAAATACTACTCACAAGTTTATGTCAACAGATTTGAAAACGTCAATGAAATATACAAATTCTGAGAAACACATAATTTACCCAAACTGACTCCAGAAGAAATAGAAAGCATGAAAATTTCTATAACATTTTAAAAAACTGAGTAATCTAAGTTCTTCCCACAGTGAAAGAAACAAGTTGCAGAGTGTGTCACAGAAGAACTCTATCAAACTTTCAAGGGGTAGTTCTAAAATTATACATCTTCCAAAAAATAGAAAAATGAATATTCTCTGAACACATTTTAGAAAGCTAATATTATCTTCTAAAATCACACAAGAGCATCATGAGAAAAGAAAATAACAGACAATCTTACTCAGGAATATGGATGTACAAATCCTGAGCAAAATACTGGCAAACTAAATCTGGCTATGCATAGCAAGATCATATATCCTTAATAAATAGTGCCTTTTCCATAGAAATTCAAGAGAATTTTATTTTCTTAAGTAGTCTATAAATTAAATTCACCACATCAGCAGATCGAAGGAGAAACAAATGTATGTTTCTCTCAAACATTGGAAAAAATTGATAAAATTCAATACTCATTTATTATAAATATTTTTCAAAGTAGGAACAGAAGAAAACTTTATTAATCTGAAAAAAGCTGGGACTTCCTTGGTGGCACAGTGGTTAAGACTCCATGCTCCCAATGCAAGGGCCCTGGGTTTGATCTCTGGTCAGGGAACTAGATCCCACATGCATGCCACAACTAAGAGTTCACATGCCACAACTAAGGAGCCCACATGCTGCAACTAAGGAGGTGGCAAACTTCAACTAAGAAGCCCGCATGCTGCAACTAAGGAGCCGGCAAGCCACAACTAAGGATCCCTCCAGCCGCAACTAAGGCGCCCACCTGCCACAACTAAGACCCGGTGCAACCAAAAATAAATAAATAAATAAATAAATGAAAAAAGCTACCAACTAAAATGTTTTTAAGAACATTATTAGTGACGAATAGAAGCATTTTCTGTAACATTAGGAACAAGACAAGAATAACCAACAAAACTGCCTCTATTCAACTTTATTTTCTATGTTTTAGTATATTAAGGGTAGCCAAGATAGTACAAAAGAAAAATAATAAAATATATAAAGAAGGAAAGAAGAAAATTATTATTTGTAGAAAATTATTGCCCAAAGGGCTTCCCTCGTGGCACAGTGGTTGAGAGTCCGCCTGTCGATGCAGGGGACACGGGTTCATGCCCCGGTCCGGGAAGATCCCACGTGCCACAGAGCAGCTGGGCCGGTGAGCCATGGCCACTGAGCCTGCGCGTCTGGAGCCTGTGCTCCGCAACGGGAGAGGCCACAACAGTGAGAGGCCCGTGTACCGCAAAAAAAAAAAAAAAATATTGCCCAAATAAAAAAATCCAAAGTGTTTTCAGACTTATTATTAGAATTAATTAGCAACATTTCTGGCTATAAGACAAAAATTAACTGAATTTTTATACACTATCAACAAACAGAAATGTAATTCAAAAATAATAATCTTTACAATAGCACAAAAGTGTAAGGGTACATAGGCATATGTCTAACATAAACTGTTTAAGACGTTTATAGAGAAAATTATAAAACCTCTTCAAAGACATTAAGGAAGAATTGAATAAATGAAGATATCTAATTAGTGAATTAGAAAATTTAGTATCATATGGTGCCTGTTTTCTACAAATTAAGCTAGAGATTCAACACAATTTTAACAAAAATACCAATAGAAATTTTTGAGAAACTTGACAAGCTGATTCTAAAAATTTTGAGGGGAAGAAAAATGGCCAAAACTTTCCTGAAGAAGAATCTGGTGTGGGAACCTACTCTATAAGATATTGACTTACTTTACATTTACAGCATTTAGTGCAATGTTATTTATGCTTCATAGAGAAATTGACTCAAGAGCCCAGGAGTAAAATCTACTTTTGTGACACCTTGATATGCAACATAAATGGCATTATCGATCAGTGGGAAAATAGGTGCTAACAGCTTATTATCATGTTGAGAAAAATGGAATTTGATTCTTACCTCATGAGATACACATAAAATAATTTTGGCTTATTTCTGAAAGGCAAAGCTGTAAACCTTTTAGGAGAAAATACCAAACTATTTTAAACCTTATAATGGGAAATATTTCTTTGACAAAATACGTAAGAAACAAAATGTACAAGAAAAAATTAATAAAACTGAATGCATCAAATTAAGTACTTTTTTCATTTAAATTTACCAAGAAAGAAAGTGCAGAGACAAGACATTAATCGGAAGACATTTTAATTATATATAACTGTCTAAAGATTAATAGCTGTGTCATGGGCACAAATAGGGAAAATGAGGACAGCTAGCTTCCAGAACATTATTTTAAGAGCCCTAGAAACCACAGATACACTTACTATTGGAGATCCTATATGACATTAAATCACTATTTTATTTATTTATTATTTTTGGCTGTGCTGGGTCTTCGTTTCTGCGCGAGGGCTTTCTCTAGTTGCGGCAAGTGGGGGCCACTCTAAATCACTATTTTAATAAAATGCCCAATTTCCACAGCAAATATATTTTTTCTATAAAAATTGAAATAATTTATTTTGAGCTTGAAATTATTGGTCCATAATAAATCCACTTGATTTATGATGGTAATATATCTTCTTTACAGATTCAAGCATTTCAGAGCAATTCTATAAAGACAAGTGGTTTGTTCTTCCTATAAGAAGACAGAAAGTCCAGAAGACTAGAAAGGTTGTTTGCCTTTTCTTATACAGGTTTCTGCTCCTTGTTTTGGCCACATTAGCCCCACAGATTTTGGGATGTCAGTGCAACCGTGTGGTTTTTGACTGCTGACGTGGGCACTAACTATTTTTGACTTGGTCTGCCAGTGGGCAGGACCCACCAACTGCTCACACACCAGCTAAACACAGCAGCTGCCTCTCAGGAGAGGTGCCAAATGTGATATTTCACTGCTTGAAATAATCAGATACTTGTGAGTCACGAGTGGTGCTTGGGACGCCAGCCTGTTGGGTGTTTGTTGGTGCTGAGGATTACTAAGGAGAGAGCAGAATATGATAGTGAGAGTTAATAGCAGGGATCTTTCACTTTGTTACGTGTGGACTTGACATGGGGAAAGAGAAAACTTCCAAGTCACATTTTTACCATTCTCCATATGAGCCAGAATCCTTAGAGACTGGTTAAATTTCACCAGTTACTTAAGCAGAGGCTACTGGTCATTTGCTGGGGTTCTATAGCATGAATTCCCCACTGAATCAGAGATTTGACCAGAATGACCTCCGATGTGTTTTCCAACTGTAAATTCCCTCATTCTAAGAAAATCGTATTTGCAGAAATGTGGTGATGAGAGGAAGGGTGATTTTTTTTATATATAAAAAAAGTTTTCAGATTAAAAATAGCTATTGCCTTTGAAAAGAGATAGAAACACATTTAATACTCTGCTGGGAGCTGTAAAATATCAACTTCAATTTGTGCTCTCAAAACTCTCTAGACTGACCTTACAGGTAAATGTTTTCTACCTATGCAGTCAAAATATGTGGTCATGTCAGTGGGAAATTAATCAACTGATTATTAGAAGGGATGGGTCTTTCCTTTTCAGAGGGCTTCATCAGCATCTTTGAATGCATGAAATGCCTAGTCAGTGTGGCATTTTCATTAGCAAGATGAAAAAGGCTTGAATTGCACCATTATGAAGCAGTTTGAAATTTGGAAAGTTATAGTCCTATTTCAGCTTTATAGTTTTTTTTAATAAATAAAAGATATTTGAAGTTATTTTGAGCTAACATTGTTAACTTTGGGTGTCACAGAGCTTTTGCAATTCAAGGTAAATAAGAACTATTTATTGCCCATAAAAAAAAAAAAAAAAAACCAGATTGTTTTTCCTTGTAATGTTCATTGTTCCTGAGCGCCTCTCATTCTTTTTGGAAGAAGGGGGGATGGTAAGGCCCAGTAGCAGTAAACAGCTTCTCAGGCTGTTTACAGGCTACTGAGCCTGAGGACAATTATAGAGATAGCAAATTGGGAGCCTGTAGACATGTTTTGATTGGCCTATATAGAATTTTTTAAACTTAAAAAGTTGTGTTGGTATAACAGTTTGATTTCTTCACACAAAAATTTTTTAGCTTTTCTTGAAAAATCAGACAGTATGGCAATACTGGGCCCAAATTCCTTAGAGGCAACTATTAGCTAAGCCAGCAGGGCCCCTCCTATCTTTAGGTGGGAGAACACCCTTTAGTGCCTCATCTTACCCATCACTCTGTATCATCTGGTTGGCTGTAGTTGTTGACATTATGTGTTTGGTTCTATAAGATTGTCAACAAAAAAAGTAATCAATAGTCAATCTAAGAAAGAAATGGAAAAACTTATTTGGGCCAGCCTGAGGATTATAACCAAGAGAGCTCTGAAAACTGCTCCAAAGAGATAAGGGGGGAGGTCAGTATATATGTGATATTGGCCAAGGGGTACATACAATTCAAGCACACATCTTGATATAAGGTTACTGCTATTTGCAGGAAATAGGATTTCTAAGTTAATGGTTTTAGTGCTTTTCTGAGTGTAGGAAGATGCAAGAAACTGGGTTCATAAAATTTTCTCCTGAAGAGATCCAACTATCCGAAGGCCAGTTCTACCAGTTTTCCCAGAGCACAAGGCGCCTCATTCTGATCCTTGCCCTGAATTCCTTTCAGGGTCTACTGTAGGTCAGTGACTGCAGTGGCTAATGTCTTGATTCTTGTAGAACTGGATAATGGGCTACGTTCTTTATTTTACAATCCCTTCCCTTTCGGTCTTAATTTTGACCAAGGTTTGGGAGGCATTTCATCACCAGTCTGTCCCACGGCACTAGGAATGATCACTCCAAGGTCAGGTGAGGATCTCGTTGATAGGCCACTTATTGGGCTATATTACTGGACTAGCCCTGTTAACAGTAGCCAAAAGCCTCTGGGCCACCTGTCTTACTAGTCCATTATGGTCCTGGAAATGGTTCCCTCTTATTGCTTCTTCCCATATCTAGAGTTACACTATTACAATCAGTGACCTTATATCACTATATATTTGATCAATTGTTTCAAGCTGCCTAGTCATCAGTATTTTTACTGGAGGCTCAGTCACATATTTGGTAATGCAAGAAAAAGTAATCTTGTAAAATAGGCAGGGTACAAGTAACATAGCTAGTAACATTAATAAGGTCCTGAGTATTTAAGCTCAGAACTTCCATTAGGTGCGGCCCAGTGTCTCCTCAGTCCCTCTGACCCAGTCTGTTCTTCACCAATTGCTATCTTTAAGAAAAAAGATATATTGGCATTGTTCATAAAGTTTACCAAAGATATCTGCACATACAAGGCGAGTGGTGGGTCATTGTGACCCCTTACACAATTGAGAAAGGAATATTGTCTTCTCAGGAGTTACATGGCTAGCTCCAAAAGAAGAAAAATTGATCTTTATGGTTGAGCAGGTTTTTCTGCCTTTGGGGAGGTCTGGTTGATACATAACACAGATGCACAATGCATAGTAGAGGGGAGGGAGGAGTCCCAAACTGGCAGAAAAAATTTATGTTTATGTTTTTCTTATCTTGCCTTAAAATATGAATTTTTATTTCATTAAGATATTTGAGTTTACTGATTAGGGCATAGAGTCTTTATCTCTAGAATCTGCACGTACCAGAATTATTCTCTCCATCCAATGGAGCTCTGCTTACAGCCTGTTTTCTCATAATGTCTGTCTTCTACCCCACCACATCTCTTATCCCTTTGATTTTACATGTTGTGAAGCTCAGATGGGGTCTGTTACACAGTTGCTTTGGTATCTTAATATTCTATAAGATGGCTCCTCAGATAGTTTTCTGGGATCTTGGGTACTTACTGTCTCTGCTGGCTAAGGATCTCTGTTCTGCTAAATCTGTCTTTGGTTAATAGTAGCTCCTTTGTCTTTATACCAGCTGTTCTCTCAGGCACTAGCTGACATGTTTATAATCTGTCACTGGGTATGTATTGTAGTTCCCTATGTACAAACTAGGTTCATTATTTGTTTCCCTGGTCAGAATCAAAACATTGACTAGTCATTTCTATTTCCTCCAGGGCTTCCTGTACAAATGGCTTTATGTGGAATCCCCCAGAGTGAATTCCTCTATGCTATATGGTTTCTGAGGGATATACCTTCAGGAGAAATTATTTGCAGTCTTTATGATTGTCTAGAGGAAGGAAGACAATCCCAGGTCCCTTTCCTTCTTGAATTTCTACTCTTGACTCCGATAACTTTATCCCTGCTGGTGTCTTCTCAATGAGAACAGTGTAGAACACATTACTTTTTTTTCAGCAGAGTCAAACTTCAGGTTTCTAAGAAACTTGGCAATAGTTTCAAAGTTTTCTACATTTGTACCATGTGCAAAAGGGCATATATAAAACAGGGAAAGACTTGTCCTTAAAACCCAAAGTAAATACTTACATTACACTGCAGTAACTACTTAAATTGAAGCAATCTCTATGGATAAAATTCATTTGTATAACATCTTCAATCAAAACTTTCATTTATTCATTAATTCTGTTTGACAGAGCAAACTGATCTCCATGTTATAGGTATAAGAACTCAATGCCATTTTTTCATAGTGGAGACTATATTCATATATTAGAATAGTTTTTATTTCTATTTTTAATTCAGCTTTTTGATATCTGTAAGTTTTAGAATTGAAAAAACTCTATATTCAGGATGACAGAATGATGTTACTGAATGGGCAAATTGGGAATTACTGTCAGGATTATTATATGTCATAGGCTGTCAAATAGGACCCAAATCAATGGAGATAAAACATTAAATAAGTGCAAAAAATTTAAATCAGAAATTCTACTTCTAGAAGCTTATTCTATAAAATAATTTAGGATCTGTATAGAGTTTGCTAAAGAATTATTGCTAGAGCATTTTTTTTGTAATGGCAAAATATTGGAAATAAATGGAGATATATTAGCTAAATCAGTTATGTTATATCCATATAATCTACCCATTAAAACTTATGTTTTAACCCGTAAGCTTAGAAATGTTACAGATATCAATTAATAGGGATCTGGTTGAATTTAAAATAGTCCATTCACACAGTGGAATACTGTGTAGTCATAAAAAGGAATGAGGACACTCTGTATCAGCTGATATGGAGTGATCTCCAGGATATATTGTTAAGTGAAAAAAGCAAGGTTCAGAAGAGTATATTTGATATGCAGCCATTTGTGTATGTCTATGCAAATGTATTTAATAAATAAAACAGTCCAAAAAGGGAACAGATATAAAAGCAAGCTTTCTCTGAAAATACCTTTTAAAATAATGTTGGCTTTTGAAACTTATGAATTACTTACATTTTCAAAATTAAATTGAATTGAAAAGATACAGTAGAGTACCTACAAATTGAAAAACAAAGTGAATGAACTTAACTATATATCAGGTTGATGATATTAACCACGGCGAGAATAAATTATTTCAAGTGCCTTTAGAAACAATCTTTGACTGCATATATTTAGTATAATATATTCTAAGAACAAATAGAGTTGCAAACACATTTTCAAGGTTATTCAGTCCTCTGGTTGTTAGTAATAAAATTGGTATTATTTTAAAATGCTTTTACATCTATTGTAGAACAATTTAAATATGTAGTTATTTTAACGTGGTCAGTAACTGCAATTTTCAATGTCATAGAAATCTCTATGACAGATGAACTCACTTCCACAGCAGCCTCATTTCTTTATAACATCTGAATCTCACTCAAGCAGCTTCCCTTTTTCCTGTGTAAACATATTTGATCTGCAAAGTTGACCTTGTTTCCCAAATTGCCGCCTCTGGGTTTTCTCCTTGTCTGTTTTCTGTGCACAAACTGTAGCTTTCTCTGCCCTGTAAATGTGGCTGCTCCCTGCCCAGTCCCACCTCAAGCACAGTTCTCTGAGCTGTAGGCCCTCCCTTCCTCTCCTGGTCTTTCTAAAGCCAGCGCTCTTCCTATTACCATGGGCCTCTGGGTATGGTGCATGTTATGCAACTATTTTAAAATAAATGAATCAAGGAACATATGATGTATAAATGGGATTTTTTAAATGTTACAACATTTCAGATCCAATGTTAAAATCATTGGTTAAGCCTGTTCTAGTGCTATCAATTGCCTTTATATAATATAGAATTTTAAAATAGACAAACTACAGAATAATCCTTTTCAAGAGGGGCCTAAAGTTTCTGAAATAAGTTCATTCAATATGTTTAAATTGGAACTTGACCAAATGTTGTTTAATGTAGTAGAAGTTGAGGGGAAGAGCCATACACAGAATTAAATATCCAAGCTAGAATGGATTAATGGGAAAAGAATATCAAGGGCTGGTGAGTTAACAAATACATTGCCAGACACTTATTATATTCAAATATCAGTGTTATGTGCTATTTTGAGGCTAATACCAAAAAACTAAAGGTTGTATTTCTTGTTTTGGGAGGAATCAATTTACTGGAAAAGAGAGAAAGATATGTATACGTCTTAGGGTGCCCTATATATGCTCAGCCATGCACATACCAACATATACTTTCTGGGAGGATGCAGGAGAAATAATTAAAAGTGCTTAAAGCTCAGACGAGGTACTGAAAATGGGATGAACTGAGTCAAATTAGTAGCCTTTATATTATTTGAAATGTTAATATGTGTCTGTTTCATTCTTCTAATAAGAAAACAATGTATTAAAACCAGCGCCTAACATAAAGCTAAGCATGTAAGAGGTACCTAATGAATATTCAATATCTTGCTACACATGTGAAGTAACTTTAAAAATGTTAAATAGGATAAAGATAAGCTCAAATTAAAAGTGTACAAAATAAGAATAGAGTGAAAAATGAGTAGGAGAAGCTGATTAAATGGGAGGAGTTGCTTTAGTTTCAGGATCACGGTGATCTTTGTTGCTTTGGTGAGGAGGATATTGCACATAAACAAATTTGTAAACCCATTTTGTAAATGCTTCCCTGGGGGCTTTGGTGTGCTTGTCAGCAAGAGGTGGATCCCGCGGAGACCTCCAGAGAAGAAAGCTAAACAGCAATTCACTTTAATCTTGTGCTTTGCATTCAGATGAATATGCAAATAGGTTCAGTGAAGTGAACCTGGTTACAATATCACTTTGCAACTCAAGCTAAATTATTTTAAGTGGGCAGAATACAGACCAGCTCATGAGTTTACTTTATCTCTTTTTTGAATCATGTGGTTTTGCCTTCATTGTGAAATGCTCCTGATTAGTCCATTCGAAGGACATGCATGAGGGATAAAAGTATTTGCTTCCTTGTGCATATTTCTTATGATATGTACATATCTATCCTTTATGTACATTTTATACAAATTTAAATCTAAATGATACTGAATAGTAAAAAATACGTTTGTGTGTATATATATATATGCACATGTATGTGTATTTATGTTTGTCTCTCCCTCTGCTGGTTTTCACAGAGGAGAGTAACATTACTCAATCTTTGGATCTAAAATGGGAATCTCGTTTACTTATCTATACCTTTATTCATTCTTCTACCCTTTCTTCTGTGTATGAGGTACCAAGGGGTTTATGAAAAATAAGAAGAAAGAAAAACATAAAAAGTTACAAAAGTTCCAGGCTGGTGGCCCCATAGCTGTTTTCTCAAGTCAACTGTAGCTGCCATCTACTAAATTATAGCGATGTAGGTCTGGGAAAGACAGTGAATTGATTGGTGAGTTGTGATTCACATCAAAGTCCAGGATCCTTCTACATACTTTCCCAGAGTTCCCTTCTATAATTGTATGGTGAGTTCTAATCCTTCAGAATAAAATCAGTGAATTTGTAAAGAGAAAGACGAGAGAAGAGAGACGTGTCCCTTTTCCAAAAAAAGAAAAAAAGCAACTTAATTGAAACCCCAGGGACAGTCTCTTCTCTATGATTCCATAGCCTATTTGAGCCTTAATTTTCTAATACACAAAATGATGAGTATACACAAGAATATTTCAGGAGATTGCTGTGAGGATTGATGGACTGATGGGGAGGTGGGAGGTGAGAGATGGAAAATACCACCATATCACAAAGTATGTTCCTCAAAACATGCTTGTTACTCAGAGTGCAGTCCCTGTTTCAGCAGCGGGAGCTTGTTAGAAATGCAGAAACTTTGGTTCCCTTGCAAACTGGGTGACTCAGAATCTGCATTTTAACAAAATCTTTCAGATGTTTCATATGCCTATAAAAGTTAGAGAAGCGCCAGGTTAAAAACAGCTCTATCTGGAAAAGAGGCTTTTTTGGGGAAATTGACCAGCCAAAGTTCAGTAAGAAGAGGCATGCTGCCCTGTATCACAGAGATGCCTTCGGGAGTCTGGGAGAAGCTGCACAATTTTGGATGTGCTTGTGTTGGTGGCGTTGGGGGGGTTATCCTGACTCTTTAGCTACCAGCATATAATGCAAATATGAGAAACAGTTTTCATTCAGGGAATAAAGAATCAGGTCTTGGGCGACAGCTTCAGGGAGTTGTCTGAGAACCAGCTGCTAGTGCCTGGTGACTTTCTGAGAAATTGACTTCAGGCTATTGGAGGATATGGTGCCCTGGTATTGTGCTAGGTACACAATAGCTAGACACAACCAGCTTATACTGGGAATGGAAAATCCCCTTTCTCCATTATTATGAGTGTCCAGAGGCCTCCTGTGGCTAATCCTGTTTGTTTCTCTCCATACTCTAAATGACATGATGTGTATAAAGGTCCATGTGTGTTATACTCTAAAAGTGTGCTATCTGTATTATAGTGCCTGCCACATGGTAAACTTCAATAAATAATCACTATTATTTTTATGTATCTTGACATACAATCACATTTTAGCAATTATTATTGACTTATAGTTTGTCTAGACTGAACCAAAACACCTTGCTGTAGACTGAAACACCCCTCCCTCCTATTCCCCAAATTCAGGTTTAAGTCCTAACCCCCAAAGTGATTATATTTGTGAGGAGGTGATATAGGTTAAGTGAGATCATAAAGGTGGGGCTCTAATCTGATAGGGCTGGTGCCTCTTATAAGAAGAGGAAGAGACACCAGAACCCTCTCCCCTTCTCTCCCCCTCCCCCTCCCTCTTTCCCTCCCTCTCCCCCTTCACCTCCTCTTTCCCCTCCCCCTCCCTCTCTCTGTCTCTGTTTCTTTCCCTCTCTCTCCTTGCACACACCAAGAAAACGCTATGTAAGCACACAGAGAGAAGGCGGCCACCTACGAGCTGGGAAGAGACCTCTCACCAAAAACTGGCCATGCTAGCATCCTGATCTGGGACCTCTAGCCTCTGGAACTATAAGACAATATACTTCTGTTGTTGAAGCCACACAGGCTCTGGTATTTTGATATGGCAGCCCGAGCAGACCGATATGCACCTGAATTTCCTCAACTTTGATTATTCATGTTTAGTCCTCTCGCTCTCATCCCATATATATATGTTGGATTTTTTTTTAAACCTAATTTCAGAACTTGATCTTTTTTCCCATTAAGTTTGTCCAGTGAGATCAATACAATTCCAATCAAAGCATTTTGTCCTTCTATAATAAATCATCTGACACAAGACTTTTGTTCCTACTGCTACAACCCATTGCGTTTGCTGCACACCAGCCCAACTTTTTTTTTTTTTTTCCTCTCGACTCCCTTAGTCCTTTCTTGCTTCTGTTTGGGCTCTGCTTTTTGGTTGATCAGGAGATTCCTGTTGTCAGAAGACAACAGGAGAGTCATGAGGGTCATTAAAAGAGTAGTAGACATAGCGATGGCTCTCAACCTTTATTGCACATTCACTGCTGTCTGGTTCCTACCCAGATAAATTCTGGTTTAGTTTGACACGAGTGCTGTCTGAGCACTGAAAGTTTTCACAGCTTCCCAGGAGGGTCTAATTAGTAGCCCACATTGAGAGCCACTGAGCTGGATACAGGATAACCTGTGTACAGCATACCAAGAATGAATCATGCCCCAAAGGGATGTGAAGTGAAATTTAATGCCTAAATTCTACTCTTTACCACTATTCTCTCTAGTTTTGAATTAAGAAGCTCTGATATAAGGGAAAACAGGGAATAAAATACCAATTAAAAAAAAAATAAATGGCCAAATGCCCACTATCGCAACTAAATGTGTTGCTTTTCCTTTAGATGTTGGAAAATCCTTTCAGTAAGTTATGTATGGAAATCTAAATAAAGTCTCCTTTGAGTAGTTGGCATGACTCTGACATATCTAAAAATAGCTGGTCTGAAGATCGCCAATCTACTTACCCAACCAGTGTTAGGGTCAAGATCTATATAGCTTGCTTTGCTAATCCAAATAAGAGCATAAATGTAGGATTGGAGAGAGGATGCTGTCTGGGCCTGGGCAAGGGGAGCATGAAGACAGACCAAGAGAGGGCGAGAGAGCCCAGTGTCAGTGGGCCTAGTAAGTCAAAGAGAGAGAACATACAAGTCTCTAAGCCTTTCAAGATATAGTAACCCGGCTCTTCTCTCTCTCTCTCTCTCTCTCTCTCTCTCTCTCTCTCTCTCTCTCTCTCTCTCTCTCTCTCTCTCTCTCTCTCTCTCTCTCTCTCTCTCTCCATCAGATGAAGAACTCTTCCTATCTAGGAGAAAAGCTCAACGAGACTGGACAGAAAGTGTTCCTTTATAGGGAAGTGTGGGGAGGGTTGAACATTCCTACCCTCTCAAAAACACCAGCAATGGTGGGAACCTGTATCAGAAATAAGACTAAGTATAAATAATTTGCTTCACTTTGTGCCACTTCACTTTGTGTGTTTTTAGAAGAAGATGCATTAAACAAATCATTATTATTTATTACAGAAAGGAAGTGTGGTAGCTTATAGAAGAAAGAAAGAATTTTGTTGTCTCACAGATGCTGGGAAAAAGATGAAGAGCTCTGCTTTGAGACAGATGGAAACTTGGGATACTTTATGGGTTTCTGCAGTATTTGGGGACCTCCCTTCTGGAGTGTGAACATTACAGTGATTCCACTCCCACCATAATCCGTCACAGCCCAGAGACTGGGACATCTCTCAGAACCCAGCCCAGATTTCTGAAGGTGAGCACTTAATTGTTCCAGCTTCATTGAGATGCCGACTGCTGGCCAATCAGTTACAGCCACATCACAGCACTATGATGCTGACATCATCACAGGGGTAAAAAACAAAAAAGATACTCTCAGGGGAATGTCCCAAAGAAAGGAGGATCGTTCTGAGCAAACAGACCCTAAAGTGCTTATACTACAAACACCTTTTAGTCTGGTTTTTTTGGGTCAGTAATAACAAGGGTAGTTGTTTTTGTTTCCCCAGGATGTAAAGATTTTAGTGAAATGGGGATTATCTTCATAAAGAAACTTTTTCATCATAAGGTTTCAACATCATGACCTACTTAATTGTATTGATCCCTTTATTACTTAACAGTGTGGATGAGGATGAACAGTTGGAGAGGGACTAAAACGCCTGTGGGGAGAACCTTTCAACGAACAGGTGGTTAAGCTTTCCTATGAAATGAGGCGGAGTAAACAAGGGGTTGTACACAAGGCCCGCTAACTCCTTCAGGGAGACCTCCCTACTGTACATTGCTCTATTTTTTTGTTGTTGTTGTTTTCGTTTTTTTTTTTTTTTTTCGGCGGTACGCAGGCCCCTCCACTGTTGTGGCTTCTCCCGTTGCGGAGCACAGGCTCCGGACGTGCAGGCTCAGCAGCCATGGCTCACGGGCCCAGCCGCTCTGCGGCACGTGGGATCTTCCCGGACCAGGGCACGAACCCGTGTCCCCTGCATCGGCAGGCAGACTCTCAACCACTGCGCCACCAGGGAAGCCCTACACTGCTCTATTGACAATGATGACAATAAAAGAAAACAAAAATCAATGCTCCATGATAAACATTTTGCATAAGGAAACTCCTTTGGGGTAAACATTTATTTTTATTATTATTTTTTTAAAGATTTACTTTTTTAGAGCAATTTTAGGTTTGTAGCAAAATTGAGAGGGAGGTACAGAGGTTTCCTATATACCCCCAGCCCCCTCACATGCACAGCTTCCCCCATTATCAACATCCCCCATCAGAGTGGTGCATTTGTTGCAACTGGCGAACCTACTTTGACACATCATAATCACCCAAGGTCCATGCTTTATATTAAGGTTCACTCTTGGTGTTATACATTCTCTGGGTTTGGACAAATGTATAAGAACATGTAACCACTATTATAATATCATACAGCATCCTTTTTATCTTATTTTATTTATTTACTTTTTTATTGAAGTCTAGTTGACTTACAGTATTATATTAGTTTCAGGTGTACAACATAGTGATTTGATATTTTTATGTGTTATGTACCATACACATTATTATTGACTATATTCCCTGTGCTGTACATTATATCCCTGTGACTTATTTATTTTATATGTAGTAGTTTGAACCTCTTAACCTCCTTCATCTACTTTGCCTAAGCCCCTCCCCTCTGACAACCATCAGTTTGTTCTCTATATCTGTGAATCTGTTTCTGTGTTGCTAGATTTGTTCATTTGTTTTTTTTTTTTTTTTTTGGATTCCCAATACTGTATATTTTCACTCAAACAGGGTTCTTTTTAAAAGGCATACATGCTGTAGAGCACAGGGAACTCTATTCAGTGCTCTGAGGTGACCTAAATGGGAAGGAAATCCAAAAGAGAGGGGACGTATGTACACATAGAGCTGATTCACTTCGCTGTACAGCAGAAACGAACACGATGTTGTAAAGCAACTATACCTCAATTAAAAAAAATAAATAAAAGCCATACATGACTTAAATTTTCATCTAAGAAGGAGCACAACCTCCTTTGGTTTCTAGGACCCAAAATACTTGACAAGGAGGACAGTCTTTGGAAAACAGAAGAGGGCTACGAAGGCAAACTAGACCAAAGGAGCAATTCCTCAGAGCCTCATATACACAATTCTGGCAGAAGCACCATCAAAGTTCCTTTTGGGGGATGCATTAGCAAAATTCAGAAGTTCATTTTGATATCTTTAGAGAGAAATCATATTTTCTAGGCTTCCAAGACGTTAACTGAATTTTTTACAATCATCTCTTCGTTCTATCTTTTTGCTTTCACTTGTAATTAGATTGGTTGGGAGGGTGCTGTGCAGCTGCTGTTTTGATTGCTGGAAGCTGAACTCAGATGGACCATCGGGAGGGAAGCTCACATGTTTGGGGAGGGAGAGCAAATGGAGAAGGAGCACGTGGTTTTAGGACTCCTGTTGCTTTATGGTTCTCGTCGTGGGTGAGATTGTGTGCCGGGTAGATTATTGGGTTAATGCTGTGAGGATTCAGGGTTAAAGTAGACGCATTGGTAGTTACATAATTAGTTTCTAGTCCACAGATTATGCAGAGCAGAAAGAACAATGTGGATTGAGCAGTGCAAGTCCACTGCTACAAGTAATTTCATTTTTTATTCATTATGGAGTTGCTCTAGATCCATAATGAAAGGTACTCAACAAAAAGAAATATAAATGCTTTCTCTCTTTTGCTCTATTTTGTTTCTTGGGCTTCAGGGCACTAATTAGAAAATCTATTATAAAAGTTAAAGAGTTTGATGAGATAATTTACAATAATTCTGAACCTGAATGATAATAACTCAGACTTGTGAGGTTTTACACATACTTGTAAAATGTCTGGGACTGACTTTATGGAGAGGTTTGGAAATGCTAACCAGGCTAGCAGTTTTGGGGTTCTGTCCATAGAGTCCTGAGGTTTTTTTTTTTTTTTTTTTTGCGGTACGCGGGTCTCTCACTGCTGTGGCCTCTCCCTTTTTGGAGCACAGGTTCCGGGCGCGCAGGCTCAGCAGCCATGGCTCACGGGCCCAGCCGCTCCGCGGCATGTGGGATCTTCCCGGACCGGGGCACGAACCCGTGTCCCCTGCATCGGCAGGCGGACTCTCAACCACTGCGCCACCAGGGAAGCCCAGAGTCGTGAGTTTTTTGATCATGTATAAATTGGGACCATTTTAACCCTTCTCTCAGAATCCCATAGATTACAAGGTTCACTATTCACATAAATAAATTTATACTTAAACTGTAGTAAGTCCCGTGAAGGAAAGTTCAGGGTGTTGTGAGAAAGTAGAAGAAGGGGCCTTGATTTGTCTGTTAGGGGTTTCAGGAAGACAATCCGGTGTTTCCGGGAGGCTAGAACTTTCCCGTGGCTCAGAGTGCAGGAGTTCTGTAGTCCTAGGGTTTCTCGGAGGTTTAAGTTGGCATTAGAACCTGCACGTGAAGACACAGGGCACTTGGAGGGGCTGGGCTGAACACTAAGTCCTCCCTCTCCTTCCCATGTGTACTTTGCTTCCGCCATCTGTTTCAGACCCTCAAGTCTGCCCCAGTTAAACCCCACCCTCCCATCCTCAGTGTCACTGCCCTGCTCCTGGCATTCCCTCCTCATCCATTTTCCTTGCTAATCTTGAATATGGCTTTTCTCTCTGATTCTGTAATATTACTATAGAGGCAGACCTGGAAAGATCACTTACTTTGCTTGGCTATAGTGGAATGTTAATTAGTTATTTTCAAACAGAAAAATGTTATATTACATAATTACTGACCATGCTTTTAATTTTAAAAGTTCTTAATCTCAAAAATGTGTGATGGAGAGCAGGAGGAAGGGTAGGTGCTGTGTGTAGAGTGGGATGATACATAAACACATCTGGGGAAACAGGAGGAATGCTTCGCAAGTAGTCTGCTACTGTCTTGTGTGTAACAAGGTTTGTGTGCTTCCCGGAGAGTACTGGGGACAGGAGGGGAGGTTTATACCTGGTTAGGTAATTAAAATGACAAACATCTATGTCAATTTCCACCATTTTTCCACTTCACACAGAATTACCCATTACTTTGAATTGGTTTGAGATAATGCTTTTAACTTAATAATGTTGGTGATATATTGTTAACAAAGAACAATAAAAAGAAGAAAAACAATAATGGATAATCTCACCATCCATAGATAGTCATTCATACATTTTAGGTGCTTTTCCTGTAGAGAAGTAACTTGTAGAGAAGCTCTTTGGGAAGGAATTTCATCTTCAATTGGACTAACATTAAAATGTCATATTTTTACCATACGTTTACTTTATATATTCTTATTTAAAGTGGGCTTCCTATAGGTGACATTTTTAAATTAAATTATTTGATTTTGTTAACTATTGTAAGTTTTGTTTTTATTTAAGTCCAGGAACTTGGCAGATCTTTTACTAACTCTTCAGTTGAATTCAGATAATTCTTAAGTAAATTATTCAAATTTCATTTAAGATTTTTTACTTGATAACACAGTTGTGAGTTCAGAGAAGATGCTGGATAAGTGTGAGAGGAGATTGACAAAGAGGAGAAATACGAAAATAGCTTTCAAAAAATTCAAATATATGCTGATTCACCTAGTATTCAGAGATGTACTTTCTTAATATTGGTTTAGACTTTCAAGGGACTAAATATTTTTTTTAACTTTACTTATAATAAAAATAGTTTATTTTAAAAAGCACATGTGGATGTATTACTTCGTTTAATTAACACAACAGCGCAACATGGAAGGTAAAACTCAACGTAATTGATGGAAGCACTCGGACTTTAAGAGATTAACTCCCAAATTTACATAGTTACATCATGGCCAACCTAGGACTCAGACTTGGGACTCTTTAACTCCAAGTCTTGAGTGCTCTTTATGCTGTATCACAGGTAAGTATCAGGCCATGAAAGACATAAATCATTTGAAACGGTGCCCCGTCACACAAAAATCCCAAGTGGTTGAAGATCTGATTCTCCGTCCCAGTAAAAGAAACTTGCAATCAGAGTGTTTCTCCACTAGAGGGCACAACTCTGAATTCACCGTTCTGCGGTAGAGCCGAAGGAGATAAAATGTAAACTGTCATCCAACGCTAAGCTCTCTTTCATCAGCTATATAGCACCTGGTTGCAACTCTAAAGCCGTAGGCAGAAAATGCAATGAAAAACACTTTTAATTCCAAGTGGAAAAAATTAAAGTTCTGCTTTTCTCTGCTTGGCAATGCTTTCCCCGTGATGTATGTTGTACATTGTTGTGGCGCCGGTTAGAACATGCTGTTAAGCAAATGTCTTAAGCAAAGCCTTTCCTTGTCTCTGACGTTTGTTGAATTGGCAAGAAGGAGGAAAATACCAGTTCTATTTTTTAACCACATTATTTCTCTTTACCTAACAGACTAGAGGCAAATGAATATCCCTTGAATAAGTCAATGGTTCCCATTTACTAGATTTGATGTGAATTAAAGCAGGAAACAACAATTTATAGAAATTCCCTGCGGCGCAGAAGATCAAACCTGGAAAGGACAAATTCCTCACTTTATAGATAATAAAACTGAATCTCAGAGTGGGAAATGACATGCCCTTAATTACCCAGCTAACCTGAACCAGAGGCTGACCTGCAAGCCAGGTCTTATGTTTGAAGGGTCCTACCCTATTCCTGAACCTGTGCATAAGTGTTTTGGTGACACTGGTCACAAAATCCTTGGTGCCCTGACTCTGTCAGAATCTGTCCTTCTTTTCTTCCTCTTCTCATTTGCTTTCCCACCTGGGAAACTCCCTCTCTGGCTTTTCCTTGCTGAAATGAAATTTCTTTGTGGTAAAAGAGCCTGGACAAGAAGAAGGGTAGAAACTTCCTTTTCACTTTATATTCCTGTATGCTGTTTTGATTTTTTTGTGTATGCTTTTAATGCTTTAAAAAAAGAAAAAAGAAAAAAGAGCCTGGAAGCCAAGGAAGGATTTCAGGAAGTAACTTAGCCTTAGCTTCCTGAAACAAAAAGAGGTATGGTATTTTAAGTTATAGCCACAGAGGCCTGCACAACACAGTGAATCAAAAAGATCCAAAAAGATTACACTTCCAAGAAAAAATTAATATACATATATACATACATATATACGTATGTATCTGGGCTGAACAGCCGCTAGGCTCCTGATGTGACTTGCCCTAAATTCCTCATCCCTTGGAGAACCAGGCAAGTGTTGTGCAACCTCCTTTCTCACCTCTGCTTGCCGTGCTGTGTTGTCTCTGAATGTTTATATTCCACCTCCATCTTTTATTTGTGGTAATTTTATACGTGACAGCTACTAACAAACTAAGGAAAAATGATAGAGGGTCCTATTTAAATGACAAATGCAAGGCTGTTAGTACAAGCAAGTTCCCTGTAAGTAATATAGCATTCTCAGCTAAAAATTTAAAGTAGTAGATATTCAATAATAAGGATTTTTAAAACATAAGAAATTTGGACTTTATCTCCTCTTGGACTCCTCATGAGCACAGCTTGGACATTCATTCAGTTACATTTCTGAACTCATGTACCAGACCTTCCCGGCACCCCCCACCATATATAAGAGATGGCAAGAGGATTTCTCTGATTTTCCCACAGTGCAGAAATTTGCAGCAAATTTGAGGTCATTTGTTAATACACTCATTCAACATGGATGTATTACATAGCTCCTAAAGGACAACACCTTGTTAGGTTTTGTGGCTGGAGATACACATTAATATCCCTTGAATAAGTCAATGGTTCCCATTTACTAGATTTGATGCGAATTAAAGCAGGAAACAACAATTTATAGAAATTCCCTGCGGCGCAGATCAAACCTGACCTAAATTCTTATTATTGAATATCTCCTACTTTAAATTTTTAGCTGAGAATGCTATATTACTTACAGGGAACTTGCTTGTACTATCAGCCTTGCATTTGTCATTTAAATAGGACCCTCTATCATTTTCCCTTAGTTTGTTAGTAGCTGTCACGTATAAAATTACCATAAATAAAAGGACAATACAGTCTTGTCCTCCATCATCTTGCATTGAGGGGAGGGTGTTTTTCTGGGAAAGTGACATGCAAACAAATATGCCCATGGTGTGTTGTATGCTATAAGTTAGAAGTACATGTAAAGTACTAGGGGAATAGAGTGAGAGAAAACCTAACACTGCATACGGCAAGTGAAGCAGACTTCCTGGAGAAGATGAGCCTAGCACTGGCAGAGACTCCAATGTGAAGGAGGAGGTAGGAGATGTCATTCAGGAAGAGAGGCAGCATAGGCAAGGGTACTGGGCTTCTTTAAGTGTGGCATTTGCAGCCACATGGAGTCCCTGAGGTGCAGGGTTCTGATGGGCCATGGTTCCTTAATGGGGAATTTTGGGAACCACTGATGCACTTCAGGAAGCTGACCAGGCAGACAAACAAAAATTCACTTTATCGTTACCTTGGTCACATTCCTTTTGTAAATTATTTATTAGCCTCTTTTAATTAAGATGTTGCTATTATTATATTATTTTACTTTATTTTAATTATAAATAAGTATAAAGCGGCAGGGGATCAGTTGATCTGGTCAGGTAATCTATCACTGTTATATCCATGCTATGACATCCAGAGCAATTTCCAGTTGACAGAAAATCTACCTTAATATTATGCTGGATATCTGCCTTATGTAACATCAGGACTGGTTGAAGGTAGAAATGTTAAAGAAAAGAAAGCCCAGCAAAATTTAAATGTCCCTTGAATGTACTTGCATCATCAGTTGTGATGCAACACTAAAACTAAAATGCTTCTCATGTGATAAGGATCTTGACCACAGAAGTATGAGGCCAAGAAACACAGAACACTCTTTGTATCCGTCAGTTCTAAAGGCATGTCTGTGTTGAAGCTCCCTTAAGGTTATTTTCTGTCCAAGAAGAGGAAGACACACACTTTTGGAAAACCTTTGGTGAACTACCATGACCTTAATCTCAGTTTGTGACTTTCAACCCAGGAAGTAGAAGTGTATTTGGATGCCTGTTAAATAGACGTCTGCTTACGGGTTTTCTGTTTCGTTTCGTTTGTTTTCTGTTTACTAAGGGTAGTTTACCACATGCTAGAGAGTTTTTGATGACACAACGGCACTAAAACGAGAGTTGTTTCTTGACGTAATCATATTGATCGAAGAGGAAGTAACTTTTTCTATGGGGATTGATGCTATTTAATGTCTATATGCCATTTGAAACCATTTGGGGAACCTCCGAGAGCATTCATTGTGCTCTTTGGGAAACATTGGGCCTGCTTACATGCTTGCATTTTACACCAGTCCAATCTGGGAATCTTACAGATTCCAAATATCTATGCTGCATCCTTGCCTTAGAGCTGCCCCCAAATGCATGCCATAGGACAATTTTATAATGAGGTCTTTTTGTGTTTAGAAAAATGTGTGTAATGATGTTTAATGCAATTTTTTTAACATCTTTATTGGAGTATAATTGCTTTACATTGTTGTGTTAGTTTCTGCTATATAACAAAGTGAATCAGCTATACGTATACTTTTATGAGGTCTTTTTCAGATGTCAGTATCAGATTAATCTTTTCGTAAAGAGTTGTGAAATGCCTTATGCTGATTCTTGTTCAGCTCTATCTATCTATCTATCTATCATCTATTTATCATCTATCAGTAAATCATACAGTTTGTTATTTCGTATGTGAATTGACTTGCAAGATTTCCATTGTCTTTCTATATGCTGTTGGGAGCCACTCACCCTTCCTTCCACCTCCTACTCATTGTATTCCTTGGCCATTGACACTTAAGGCTAGACCTATGAGTCTTTAAAAAGTTGTAGCTGGTTTCTTATTTCTTTGTTTAAAATATGACATCGTTTATAGATGTTTGCTTCTAGACAGATTTAAAATATTAGACATTTAATGTAGTCAAAGCACATTAAAAACTATAGTCTTATACCATTGCAAAGTGGATTTATTAATGCTTTTCCAGCAAGAAAAAAAAAGAAAAAGAAAAGCAAGTATAAATATGACTGTTTAATTGAATCTTTTTTTTTTTTTTTTTTTTTTTTTTTTTTTTTTTTTTTTGCGGTATGTGGGCCTCTCACTGTTGCGGCCTCTCCCGTTGCGGAGCACAGGCTCCATGGCCATGGCTCACGGGCCCAGCCGCTCCACGGCATATGGGATCCTCCCGGACCGGGGCACAAACCCGTGTCCCCTGCATCGGCAGGCGGATTCCCAACAACTGTGCCACCAGGGAAGCCCTAATTGAATCTTTAAATACCTCTAAATGACTTCCCCTTATTTCACTATTTGCACCCTCATATTCCTGTCACTACTGATAATTTTTATAATAAAACTATGAAATTAGGCGTTTTACATTAGAAGACTTAACATTTAAATAATTAAAATAATAGAATTCACAAAATAAATTTAATAAGAGTTTTAAGTCATTATAAAAGGTTTATATTACATAGTGCATCCCGATTTTGTCCCTTCTTGGGGGCCAACAATTGGTTATTGCCCTGTAAATGACTGTGACTACACATTTTTCAGGATGGAAGCAGCTTACAGTTGCCAACTGGTTCATTTTGGGGGTGGACATCATATTATATTTTGACTGTTGTTATTCTAGTTTATGTGCACTGTACAAAATTGTAGGTAGATGTAAAATGCATTGAAAAATTAATGAAAAAAGCTTAAGTGGCTGGATACTTGCCCATATTTTGTATCATGGAAGCATAATGCACACTTTATATTTTTCAGTAGGGCCTTGCAAAAATGAAAGCGTTTATTGATTTATTTGCATATATGCAAGACAACATTGCTTGAGAAAAAAAATCTCTCGCTCTTTGTCTTTCTCTTTCTCTCCCATGGTGGAATGTTTTGTAAAACAAATGGTTGGTCTATAGAGACTTTTGCCAGCAAATTGATCCATTGTTTATAAAAGTTGGAAAAATAACATATGTCCATGGAAGATGCATTCAGGCTTTATTTATATAGCCTAAATCAACTGTTCTGTCATTAATTTTTGTTTCAGCTATCATGATAGACAATGGGCAAATAATGAAGCAGGTAACTGGCCAGTTTATCTGAATCTGCTTTTACAATGATAGGAATAATTCTCTCAATATGTCATGGTGTAGCTTTTTCAGTAACCTCCAAGAACAAAACAAGTCCTCCATATTTCAATCCAAGTGATGTTGCAAGAATCAGTGATTACTTCAGTTATGAAAATGAATTGACTATGACTCAGGGCTGTAAGTCTTTGCCTATCATTTTAGCATAATTTATCTGTCCCTCCATAGACTGTCATGAAATCAAAGAGAAGACAAGTATAATTAAGATTAAGTGTAGAAGATTTGGAAAATGATCCTAGGCAGGTTCAATTACTTTCCATCATGCTGATACCACTTGTCCCCCTACTGGACACACAGGGTAGTGATTTTGATTTGCTCCTCCAAGGATTTGAGGAATTTTAGAGAACGCTAAGTTGTCTATCCATTTTGAATGATGAAATCCAGGTGAATGCCAAGGAAGTGCAGTAGAGTGAAGAAGTCTCTGCAAGGTTGTCTTGTTCATGCCCCTGAACCAGGGCTCCTGGCATTTCAGAGCTCTCCAGCCAAACCCATCCCTATGGAGCCCTTTTTGTTGCTGAAGAAGGGCCTTTTTGTCCAAGCGGGCTACCAACTGATCTAGAATAATTGAGTTACCATTCCCCTATTGAATATGCAATGAAAAACTGATAACCTAAGGATATTTTTCCTTTCCACCCTTTTAATTTCTAACTGTGCTCTCCTGAGACAGATATTGATTTGAGAAAGATGAAGGTATCTCAAATGAGGGTGCTTGGCAGTATCTTCAATAATTCAATTTAAAGTAATATAGCGACACTTATATAGACACTGTGTCTCTCCAAAGGGAGGAGCACAAAAGAGGTAAAGTAAATAGTATAGTAAAAAATAATATGCCTACCAGTTTAACTGAGACTCCTACTCAGTTCCCTGGTTAAACTACCATTCTAGGCTGTGCTCTGACTTCTCATAAGTTAATTTCCACACCCATATCCAGGGGAAGGAATGTCCAAACTGATTTTATTTTATTTATTTTTGTGTGTGTGGTAGGCGGGTCTCTCACTGTTGTGGTCTCTCCCTTTGCGGAGCACAGGCTCCGGACGCGCAGGCTCAGCGGCCATGGCTCACGGGCCCAGCCGCTCCGCGGCACGTGGGATCTTCCCGGACCGGGGCACGAACCCGTGTCCCCTGCATCGGCAGGCGGATCCTCAACCACTGCGCCACCAGGGAAGCCCTGATTTTATTTTTAAACTAATGGTGGGTAGCGGTGGGCACAGGAAGGAGGAGTAAAAGAAGAGGTGTAGGCAAAAGTTCAGTGATAGAATTTGCTGAGCAGGCATGGAATGACTGTTCATACAGCTGACTCCAGGGGAGTTTCTCAAAGGAGGTAAAGAAGTTATGTTCCTCCTCTCAACTCAGCGTGCTCACTGTCCCTAAGAGGTAGCTTCTCCCAAACATTTCTGTAGGAAGGGCAATGCCTTAGTAGCAGGTGGGAAGAAGGGGAGCTTGCTTTTGAACGGTTGGAGCCCCCACTCTGTCTTGCAACTGCAGGACTACCAGCCAGTCCTCCCACCTGAGAGGGAGCTTCCTCAAATGCCGGCTCCTCCAAGGGTGGAATTCTCCGTTCCCTCCTGCCTGCCCAGCAGCTGGGATGGCTTCCTGTGGGTTGAGGTTGAACCTCTGACAGATTCTTGAGGACCCCCTGGAAAGTGAGGTGAATTGAAGCCCCAGCCCTCTCCCTGCTGGCCACCCTCATTGCCCAGGCTGATGTCTTCCTTTGTAATACACTTATAAATTGTATCTTGGCCTGAGTCCGGGGGAGTATAAAGTAGACTTTTATCGTTAGAGTCATAATGTCACCACAGGGCAGTTCAGCAACCCTCCCTTTCCTAGTGCTGTCCTACTCCCTGGAACAGCACATTCACCTCTCCTATGGCTCTAGGTCTCCCGGTCCCTAAGGGTTCTGGCAGTGGCAGAGGCCAGCGCGCCCAATTAAACTCATGCATATAGTTTCAGTACACATTATAATTCTCTATGAAACAGGATTCTCTCTTCAACAGGACGTAAGTTCTCATGGCTCTCTCAACAACTTCTAATCACTCTTAGGCACAAACGTCTCTTGGAGCATATAGCCGTGGCTTTGCAGGTCTGTTTTTCTGGAGTCTTCTTTTACAACCACCCTCCCCCATTTTTTTTTTTTCTAAAGAAACTCAGAAAAAAAAAGTTTTCACCAGCCTTACATGCCCACCAGTAAGTAGTTCAATAGATGGCTGCACAGACACAACGGGATACAGGTTTATGCATAATTCCTAGCATCCTAGTTATAGCGCCACCTCTAATTCCACCAGTTATGGTTGAGTAGTTGGTAGTCTATGTTCTAGAGCAATATTTCTCAAACTTTAGTATGACTGTGAATCACCTGGAGGAGCTTGTTAAATTGAAGGTTATGATTCAGTAAGTTTAAGATTTCATCTTTCAATCAAGCTCCCAGGTGATGCCAAGGCTGATGGTCCATGGACCACACTCTGAGTAGCAGGAGTCTAGAGGGTGATAAAGTCATACACCTAATCTGGTCTCTCTAGCTTTTAGGATATATTCATGCCTTGACATTTCCATCTCTATATTATATTCAGTGTTTTGGAATCTTCAAAATTGTCATTCATTTTTTCACTCACCCCTGCGTCCTGCCAGGCAGCCCTTATAATAGAAACCTTATTATCATCACTATCCTTAGTCACCATCCAGAAGACTAGACCCACACAAGCTATCTTATCATGAACTTTTATCTCCATTTTATTATCTGCTTTTTCTTCCCTTATTTTTTCATTTAGTCAAGACCTTTCCCCTTGTGCTTTCTATAAGCATTAAATTATTATTGAAGAACTGATCCAGTAACTGGCGTGTAGTAGAGGCTCAATAAATCTTTATGTGAATGAAACATCTTCCCTGGATGGCCCTTCTGACTAGGTCTCCTCAGGGAACGGGGCCTCCATAGTTGCCCTGTCCTTGGAGGCCACTCAGTACGGAGCAGCAGGGTCTAGAGTGATGTGGACATTCTTCCAGTTCCCTACTGCTCCTTCCTGACTTTCCTTTTCCATCCTCATGCCACCTCAATGCTGCCCTATGGCCTTTCTTATTGTCTTATCACTTTCTGCATTGTTTCTTAAAGTCATAATATGATTCACTCTTTCTTTACACTCGGTCTCTTGCCATCATAATGCATGTGGATGACACATCCAATTATCTATCCTCAAAGATGATTAAACTCCTCAACTCCAGTGATTTCACCTACGTTCACCTACGTTCATACATCCACCTGTACGGCTACAGCTTCACTTAAGAGATGTTAGAGTCAAATGTATTGAATCACTTAATTGATTTTGCAGATTACAAAATAATACACGCTCAAAATTTTAAAGTGAAAGCCTATCTTTATGGATTACAAAGTGAAAACTTCTGTATAATTAAAGCTAGACATAAAATTAACAGTTATAAACACATCCTTCTAGACTTTTTCATAGATTATTTATTTACCTAAATTAAAACATATCAAATATGTAGTATAGCATAGCATTTTTTGTTTGTTTTGGCTGCACGGTGCAGCTTGCAGGAACTTAGTTCCCTGACCAGGGATCAAATCCTGGCCCACGGCAGTGAAAGCACTGAGTCCTAACCACTGGACTGCCAGGGAATTCCCTGCATAGAATTTTGTATATGTATTTCAATCTTATTTTCAGTTCATGATATATAATGACATATTAATGCATAATGATAAATGCATCCTTTTAAGCAGTAACCTAGTATTTCACTTTATGAATAAACTATAATTTATTTACTCCAGTTCCCTCTTAGTAGGCATTTAAATTGTTTGTAATATACTAACAGTCAATGCTTCCTCAGACATTTTCATACTTACTTCTTTATCCTCTTTCCTAATCTCTTTAGAATATTTTTCTGGAAGTGAAATTACTGGGCCCAAAAATACATACACTATATTAGACTGTATTGAGAACTTTATTCTCCTTTATTGTGCCCATTCCACCACGCCCTTCATCATTAAATATGATTCATCTTAATTTTTATGAATCCATTAGACAATATCATTAATTTAATTTGCACTCATTTGACTGGATCTGAAGTTTTACAGATTTTCATACATGTATCGGCCATTTGATTATACAGGTGTTTGACTAAAACCTCCACATCTTCCTTTAAATAAATGACAAGAGCTTTGGCTCTTTGACCTCTTGCCTCAGGCTTGAGGGGTATAAAAATTCTTTGGCCTCTGTAGGTAAGTCCAGCTTCTGGAATTTTAAATGCATAGTTGTAATATGCAGGCTAAAGTAAAACTGTTATGTCTATGACTTTATGACATCTAACCCATTATAAAGATATTTAAAAGCCATATTTCTGTATATACAAATATTTAATGAATCTCTTACTCCTCACTTCCTGATTCTCTCTCTCATTGCTGTATTTAGATTTATATTTTAATCAGACCGAGTCAACATTTAATTTTCATTCACTTTTAACTATTATGCTCAATGAAGCAGAGAGTCCATCCACCTTAACAAATACAGAGAAACACAAAGAGAGCAAATAAAAGAACCTCAGACGTGCCTGTGTGCTCTCTTTCTCTCAGAACAAACATCAGCTTGGAGTTTCTCAAGTGCCTAGAGTCTACTCTGTGGGCTAGTTGGACGCAGAGGATCACCTCAAAAGATCAGCCTCTCCTCATAAGATCATTTCTTTTTCTCTTCTGGTTGTTGCTATGATTGTTGATGTTATTCTGTTGTCCACAAATTCTTTATTATCCTGTCCATTACCTCCTCCTCTTAATTCCCCCCCGAACATACAAATTAGAGTTCAACATTGAATTTAGCAAACTCAAGCTAGAATTTGGGTTTGATGATAACTCTACTTTATCTTTTTGGTCTTTTTCTCTCAATACACTCCCCGCTTTCCCTTTCTTCCTTCCGCTGTTTTCCTTCTTAATTTCTTGAGCAAAATCTGTGGATGTCTGCCCCCCCCTTTATTAATGATGTGAACAAGGAAGCAAGACATTCGACTCTAAAATGTATTTGAAAGTAACACCTTCTAGCTTTTGGCTCAGAATAGTCAAGTATCAAACCACCTGTCCTAATATTAGGGCTTTTCTTACCAGGCTAATTAGGGTAATATTCCTTAACAAGAACACTGAATTTCAGGCAGGTTGGTGTCTTGTGGCATGCTACACTATTTGATTCTTTTATTTTCTTTTTTTGACTTTGGCATCATTGCATCAATACATGTGCTATCTTTTCCCCTTACTTCCTCCTACTTCCACCTGCCCTTTTTCTTTGCCTCTCCAGATATTTTCCATCATTAAAGTTGGGTTGAATTCCACCTACTCCATTTTCCAATCAGTGACATGCAGTCTTACTTCTCACCTAATGGTAGGATTCCTATTCTAATATCTCTATAATTTGATCATGCATCCTTTGCACAATTACTTCCAATAACAAGTTACATGGTACATCAAGAGACAGTTCAGACCTTATGAACTAGCTGCCATATTTGACTTCTTTCTTATTTTAAAGGCATTTCTACCTCTCTGAAACTTACATTGATCTTAAATTTTTAAGACAGTACATTTTCTGTTCCTCTTCCTCTTGTATGTTGCAATGCTTCAAATATTTGGAAACTACTATGACTCTTTTCACTTTAGTCTTCTAATCCATGACATGTTTTGGAGAATTTCTCATCAGATTGTCTGCCTTTCTTAGGTATCCTCTTTATAATCTGATACTAATAATTGAATATATTTCAGATATGGTTTGACCAGTACAAAACTCAATGAGGCTGTGATTTACAATGTTCTAGATGTTTACTTCTCCATGTAGTTTAATATTGCATGAAATTTTTAGTAGTTATTTGTCAATCTGGCTTGATCATTTTATAATAAATTATATATATATATATATATATATATATATATAAAATATCCTACCTCCAAAGTTCGCCAATGCTCCTTTCCTGTCAATAGCCTCTCTGCCTCTGACCCCAGGAAACCACTGATCTTCTTTATGCCGCTATAGATTAGTATGCATTTTCTAAAATTTTATATAAATGAAATCATACACACCTATATAATCCATTACAAAGGATTTTTCTCCTTTGGAGAGTATGTTGTTGTTGTTGTTGTTGTTTTCCTTAAAGGAAGCCAGATTATCCCAAATCTGTGTATGCAGAGTTGAATTTTTAAACCTAACTTCAAGATATTTGTCCTTTTAAATTTCATCTTGTTGATTACAGTCCAGTGTTCCTCTATGTCAGAAGGATTTTGAATCCTGAAGCTGTCATCCAAAGTATTAGCTAGCTATCCTTTCTAGCTTTAAGGTTTCTGTAGACTTTGACAAATAAATTTCAGTACATTATTGCAGAACACAGAATCAAAATAGTAGAGCTGAAAGAATGTAAAGTCATGGATAAAATAGTTGATCAGAACGACCAAGGACAAAAGCTTGTGGTGATGCACTGGAGATGTTCTGTCCACTTGATTCAGAGCTAAAGGGCTGACTTCCACCTTTCCTTTCTACTTTACCTAAAGTGCTATGGCAATTATTGCATCTACCACTAACTCTGACATGTTTTCAAAAACAACACTTGGGCTTCCCTGGTGGCGCAGTGGTTGAGAATCCGCCTGCCGAGGCAGGGACGCGGGTTCGTGCCCCGGTCCGGGAGGATCCCACGTGCCGCGGAGCGGCTGGGCCCGTGATCCATGGCCGCTGAGCCTGCGCGTCCGGAGCCTGTGCTCCGCAACGGGAGAGGCCACGCCAGTGAGAGGCCCGCGTACCACAAAAACAAAACAAAACAAAAAAACCCCACAACACTTATTCTGTTTTTCAAAGGCAAATAAAGCTTGTTCTAATTCCGTCACCATCTTCTTCATTCTTCCTAAGTACCTTCTGTGTTTGTATATGTGTTTAGAACCTTACACATTTTTTGAGGTATAATTCATATTCAACAAAATTCACCCATTTTAAGTGATGAGTTTTGGTAAATGTAAACATTTATGTAACTATTACATCAGTCACTATGCAGAATATTTTCATCACTCCAGAAGTTCCCTAATGCTCCTTTGCATTCAATTCTTCTTTACCACTGACACCAGGCAACTACCAATCTACTTCATATCTCTATAGACTAGTTTGCATTTTCTAGAGTGTCATATAAATGGAATCATGCAGTATGTACTCTTTGTATCTGGCTTCCAGAATCTTTTTGAGATATATCCATGATGTTGCCTGTACCACTAGTTCATTGTTTTTGATTAATGTGTATTTTGTTTATTCAATCATCTGTTCATGGCCATTTGAGTTGTTCCTATTCTAAGCTGTTATGAATACAATGCTATGAACGTTAGTGTACAGGTCTTTCCATGGAGGTATATTTTCATTTCTCTTAGGTACATACCTAGCAGCGGAATTACTGAGTCTTATGTTTAATTTCATACGAAACTGGCAAAGTATTTTTCAGTGACTGCACTATTCTACGTTCCCTTCAGCAGTGTATGAGACGTCTAGTTCCACATCCTCACCAATTCTTCATTTTCCTTTAAGCCACTCTGCAGATGTGTAGTAGTAACTCATTGTGGTCTATGTTAGCATTCCCCTGATGACTAAAGATGGTGAGCATTTTCTGGTGTGTGTGTGTGTGTGTGTGTGTGTGTGTGTGTGTGTGTGTGTGTGTGTTGTCATCCATATATCTTCTTTTGTGAAGTGTCTGTTCAAATTCTCCCTAGGAGAATCAATAACTTCTCTTCTTTCTCTCTCCCTCCCTTCTTTTCTCTCTTTCACCAAGTTTGTATTCCATCTTACTCCCCAATCCTATATTTTTTTGTTTGTTTAGAATGGCACCTACCTACTCAAAAATTGCTGAATGTGAGAATAGTCCTAGCTGTTTCCTCAGCAATAACTCCAAGTCAGGGATGCTACCAGGTGAATATATTTACTGTTGGGAGAGAAGAAACACTCTATGAAAATGTGTGCAAAAATCTTACTCACTGAACTATCTTCATAGCATAGTCTCTCATATAAAATCAAATAAACCAATATTTAAGAGGCAATTGGATAATTCTGCCACATAAATATTGGTGCTTTGAATCAAAGGGAGTCAGTAAGGCTGAATTAAGGGAAATAAATCTCTCCTGTGATTACCTGAGCTGATTTTCATTGAACTTATTAATAAAATGCAGTGTTCAATGTAGAAGATTTTCAGCCTCTTTTAATGAACTCTTCCTTTAGTCCCTAAAAGCTGAAACTCATCTTGAGAGTAAACCATATTCAACATTTTCTTGATCAGAAATTTAAATTTCTTAGAGACTTGTTTTGCCAACTATCTCAACTACTTGGAACAATTTGGAAAATATTTTTCTTGGGATTTGCAATATTAAAGCATAGAAGAAAGATAGGGAGGTTGGGTAGTGAGGAAAATGGTGAACCAGTTCAAAGTCAGAGCACAGCATTCCACATCATAAGCTTGCCAGACCACAGGATAGGAATCTGCCCACCGAGTAATATGGTGTGATGATTGCATGTTATCTAAGAGTTGCAGAAAGTCTGTACTGAGCATGTTACCTTCTTCCTCCCCGTATCTGGAGCCCTATTGCCTCCCTGGTGATCTTTTGTCTTCATACTTCCCCCTAGATACTTGGATCTCACGAAAATGTAATTCCATCCAGGGCTGCTCTTTCAGTGATTCTGGTCTGAATAATCACATTTCTATATTTAGGGGTAAGGAGACAAATACCAGCCCCTCTTTCACTAGACTTCCAATTTATAAAAACATATAAGCTCAGCTTTTCTCAATTTCTCTTTGTTTCTTATTTTAAAAAGAAGCAAATTATGCTCTTTTTGATTCCATTTGTTACATTCCATATATACAACATTAAACCATCTGAGTATCTGTATTAGTTTGGTTTGGCAGTTTGTATCTTTGTATTTTTGTCTATTTTATTAATTCTTTTTTCCCTAAATCCCTGTTTCAGTCCATTCAGGCTGCTATAATACCATTGACTGGGTGGCTAATAAACAACAGAAATTTATTTCTTACCGTTCTAGAGGCTGGAAGCTCAGGATCAAGCCACCAGCATGGTAGCCTTCTGATGAAGGCCCTCTTCTTGGTTCATAGCTGGTGCCTTGTTGCTGTGTCCTCACATGGTAGAAGAAGCAGGGGATCTCTCTGGAGCCTCTTTTATGAAGACACTAATCCCATTCATGAGTGTGAAACCCTCATGGCCAAATCTCCGCTCAAAGATCTTACTTACTAATACCATCACCTTTGGGAGTTAGGACTTCAACATATGAATTTGGTGGGGGGAGTGAGACACAAACATTCAGACTAGAGCAGTCCCTTTCCTCCCACTATATTTGGTGTTTATTTTGTTATTTTAACTTTTTTTTTTTTTTTTTTTAATTTTTGTGGTACGTGGGCCTCTCACTGCTGTGGCCTCTCCCGTTGCAGAGCACAGGCTCCGGACGCGCAGGCCCAGCGGCCATGGCCCACGGGCCCAGCCGCTCCACGGCACGTGGGATCCTCCCGGACCGGGGCACAAACCCGTGTCTCCTGCATCAGCAGGCGGACTCTCAACCACTGCGCCACCAGGGAAGCCCTATTTTAACTTTTTAAATTGGATTCATGGCTCACTATTTTTCAGTTTGTTTTTTTCTTAATTTCAAATATAGGTTTGAACACTAAATTTTTCCTTTAAGAACAATTTTAACTACCTTAATATATATATTTTTAAATTTATTTTTTATTTATTTTATTTTTGACTGCATTGGGTCTTTGTTGCTGTGGGCAGGCTTTCTCTAGTCGTGACAAGCGGGGCCTACTCTTCGTTGCAGTGTGCGGGCTTCTCATGTGGTGGCTTCTCTTGTTACAGAGCACAGGCTCTAGGTGTGCAGGCTTCAGTAGTTGTGGCACATGGGCTCTAGAGTACAGGCTCGGTAGTTGTGGTACATGGGCTTAGTTGCACCGCGGCCTGTGGGATCTTCCTGGACCAGCGCTTGAACCCGTGTCCCCTGCATTGGCAGGTGGGTTCTTGACCACTGCACCACCAGGGAAGCCCATTAATACATTTTAAATATTCAGTATTTGTATTGTTATTCACTTTTAAGTTTTTTATAGTTTCTATTATGATTTCTTCCTTGAATTTTTTTTCTGGTATATTTTAAATTGATAACATGTGCTTAGAAAATCATGGTTTATATTTTTTCCAGTTCTTTTGCTGTGTGTGTGTGTGTGTGTGTGTGTGTGTGTATGTGTGACTTGTTTCATAGCTTAGTGTATTGGCAATTTCCATAGATGCCCCTTTATGCTAAAGAAAAATGTAGTCTATGACACTGAATACATGGCTCTACACAAACCCATTGATCAAGCTGCTAATGTGTGGTTCAAATTTTCCCTATATTAAGTGATCCCTTTTTTATTTGGTTGATTTACTAATTCCTGAGATCTGTCTACCATGGTGATAGATTTATCAGTTTCCTCCTGTATTTCTTTCAGTTTTTGCTTTATTGATTTTGAAGCTATATTATTCAGTACCAACAGATTTCAAATTGATGTATCTTTTTGGTGAATTGTATTCTTCATCTTTATTAATGCCTTTGGCCTTTGGTTTTATTTGTCTGAAAGAAACCGTAGCTTCATTTTGGATAGTATTTGCCTGGTACATAATTTCTCATCCTTTCTGTTTTTATGATATGTGTATGTATTTTGTAAGTGATATAGTACCAGAAATTAAAAAAATTTTGAGAATGTTTTCCTTTTAATGAATAAGCTTAATTCATTTAAATTATTTGGATTACTAAATTTAATTTAATTTTACCCATATCACCATATTTGTGTTCTCCGTTGGCAGTACATTTTTTTGTTTCATCTTTCTTGTTCAATTTAAGATTAAAAATTGTTGTATTTTCCTTTTTTCATTTCTACTTATTTGGAAGTTTTATACTCTATTTTCAGGTTGTTAATAGCACTCTTGAAGTTTTAATGTACACAATTAATTATAAAACAAATCAATGTCTTTACCCCATTTTCTATCGAAACGAGTAACTTAGAAGGCTTTAATGCAGATAACCCATTTCCCAAATATCATTGTATTATCTGGTATTTTAATCTGATTTTATTTTGATAATCCTACAAATTACACATTATTTTTACATATATCTGTGTTGACACATTCATCCACGTGTTTACAATTAATTTTGGTTGTCAGTGTAACTTTCATAGTAGACCTTTCTTCTGGGACCATTTTCTTTCCTCCCAAAGTACTCTTTTAGTCTTTTCTTTGATGAGGGTCAATTGGCGGTGAAATTCCGAAGGATCATTATTTTAAGCCTGAATGCATTTTTATTTTGCCATCATTTTGGAAGAACAGCTTTTTCTGGGTATACAACTTTAGGTTGACAGTTATTTTCTGTCAACTCTTTGAATACAGTTTGCTTTTAGTTTCTGCTGTTGCTATTGAGAAAGCAGGCGTCAGCATAAATGTAGCCCTTTTGCAGGGCTTTCTTTTCTTTTGGTCTTCTTTGAAATCTTTGTCTTTAGTGTCTGCAATTTTACCATGATGTATCTAGCAAGGACTTCTTTTAATTAAACTATGTGGTATTTGTGTACCAGCTCTGATGATTCATATCTTTCATCCATTTTGAATATTCTCAGCCATTAACTCTCCAAGTATTGCTTTTCCCCCAAACTCTTATTGTCTTCTTCTGTAACTCTCATCACAAATATAATTTTCCCATCTTTTCTCTATGTTTTTTATCCATTCTCGCATATTTTTCATTTCTTTGGCTTCTTGTTGCATTCCATAACATTTTACAGATTTATGTTCCAATTCACTAGTTCTGTCTTCAGAAATATTTGACTATTTTTTAACTTACACATTGATTTTTAATTTTTTTTTATTTCTACAATTTGTATTTTATTCTTTATCAAAACAGCCTTGTTGAAAAAATGTAAAAGACATGTGCTTTTCACCGAAGCTTTCACTAAAGCGTTGTAATGGGAAAAGAATGAAAATAGACCAAATGCCATCACTAGAGCACTGGTTGTCTAGCATGCTAAGTCCATATAATAGAGTACTATGCAGCTTTATAAAAGAATGTCAAATAGCTCTATATATTGCTATGCAGTGGCATCTAAATAATAGTAAAAATTTTTTTAAAAGTGATCAACTTAAGTGAGTATAATATATTGAAGATTATATGTTGCTTCATTAAAAAAACAAAATTTAATGTCTTAAACCAATAATTATTCATTATTTTCTCATGTTCCAGTGGGTTGACTGGATGATTCTTTTACCCTTTTTGTCTAGAAAGAGTTATATGGCAATGGACAACTTTCAGAGCGGCTACACTTACTCACATGTATGAGCCTCAGCTGGGATGGCTAAAAGCAAGGAAGTTTTACTTTAAAAAGTTAAAAAAAAAAGTAAAAGGTGAATTTCTTTTTATTAAGAAGCAAGAAAGATTTACATGATTATTAGTACCAAAAAGACTCAGGAGTCAACTTGAAAAAGCTATCACTGGCCAAAATTAGGACATTTGATAATCAATAAGAAAATTAAATATAGTAGATTAAAATACATCAAATATGTTTAAATCTATGAGCCAATAATAATAATTTAAAAAATAATGGTGTCATTGGATACCTTTGGAGATCCAATGCATTGTTTTGAAAACTGGTGAATACAGGAATAGAATCAAACTTTTATCCTGTATTTCCTTTCTGGATTATACCTTAAGATAATCAAATGTTGATAAGAGAAAATTCTCTTTATAGATGCATCTTAGCAAATAAATGAAGAAAGAATGATATGATTTGAGTATTACCATGTTTTAACCTCTACTGAAATAAAGGATCTAGACAGTAATTATAAATTGTTCACATCAAGAAAGAGAGACAAGCAGATGTTACACATCTCTTAATAGAAGTGTGCAGTACCACCCATAAAACGTTATTGCCAAAACAAAAACAAACTTCTGAATCAAGATTTTAAATCTAACTACTGATTTACAGCATATACAAGAGATAGAGGAGCATTTTAAGTGACACCACAGAGAGGCAATCAAGAAAATTTAGTGTGTAGTAAACTATATAAGATAAATGGCTCAGTTGCTTCGATAAAGAGATTGCAAGGAAAGGGGAAAAATGATGAAGGAGCAATCTGTTGATTAAAATAGACTTAAGAGACATAAAAACAAGTGCAGTGTATGGATCTCATTCGAATCCTGATAAAAACAAATTGTAAAATAACATTATAAGACAATTTAAAAAATAGGAATCATTTTTAACAGTGATAATCGTACTGTGGTTATGTATTTTAAGGACTTTCTTTTAGAAATACAGAAATGTTTACAGATTAAATAAAATGATATCTGGAATGTACTTCAAAATCCAGTAGGGATAGTGGGGGCTGAGGGGAGGAGCTGTAGGTAAACAAGAGTGGCCATGAATTGACCACTGCTGAATATTGTTACTGGGCCAACGGAGGTTTGTTATATTATTATTTATTATATTATTGTCTCTACTTTTGTATATGTTTGAAGATTTTGATTTTAAAAAAAAGTGATGCTGAGAAGAAAATAGTTTTCCATGGTGAGGTTGGGCTTTGAACAGAGATACGAATAAAACTGCTGTAGAGCAGAAAAGGAAAAAAAAAATAAACTGATAAATTTTTATGGTTTCATCTCTCTGTTACCAGCTCATATTTTTGATTGCCTATTTCATTTTCTTAAACATATTAAATCTTTTTAAAATTATATTCTGAACTTGATGATTATAATAAGTTTGGTGTTTGGGAGTCTAATTCTACTCTGTTCTTTCTGTACCTTACTATATTCAAAAACTTACTTGTTTTCAAAAATCACTTAAATCAGGAAAAATCATTAAAATTTTATACCAAAATATTGAAAACAAAATAAGATGGCTTTCAAGTCAGCAAAAAAAAATGAAGCTACAAATTCATCACTTACACTTAACTTTTTACATCTAAGTTTCCTCATCTAGAAAACATAGATGGTAATACCTAGTTCAGAGAATTCCTGTGAGAGTTAATGAATAATTCATGGAAAATAGCACAATACCTGACATGCTGAAGCACTCTAAAAATGGTAGCTATATATATATATATATATATATATATATATATATATATATTCCTAAATTGGGGAGTAGTGTAGATAAATATCATATTTGGTATCATGGATATCATAAATATCATTCATCATCAAAGAATTTTCTGTTCATTTACACCAACCTCACATGTAACCCATGGACTAGGAAATCAGATAATAATGCTACATTTCAAACTGGGCTTGGATTGTACAACTGACAACAAATACTCTTAAAAACCATATTTAACATTTTGGACCAAAAACATTGAGTAGCAGAAATGGAATACACTTGTACTTCTCATTAACCGTTCTTAAGAAGATTACTTATCTTTGGGGAGAGAAATAGAAATTGAGGGTTTGCAAAAGTGTTAATGAATTTGCATTGAGTGTTTTAATTCTTGCCACAAGTGATTTAATTCAGGGCATGCGTAGAGTGTACTGTTGGTTTCTGAATGATGGTCTTACTTATGGTCTAAGAATCAGAAATTAAATCATTGTTTAGTTTTATTTATTTAAAAGTAGAGCTTTCTTTTCACACCAAAGGGCTACAGAGCAAAATGACTCAGTTATTAACTCTTTCAATGCACCACAGTTGATGCCCCATTGCTGCCTTGGCATCCAAAGAAACATTTCTGCATACATTATTCCACCAAAACAGCACAGGAAGAATTTCCTACTCGGAAGTCTTTGTGTGATGCATACCACTGACTCCAAAGACTATTTTTCAGACTCTCAAGGGCGGGTCTCTTATTTTTGGTTAAACCAAAGGTTTCATCTACAAAATGAAAAGTATGAAGAATGGCAGTGTCTTTCCATTTGTCATGCCCAGTAGCAAGTGTGCTGAAGGACTCATGCAACAGAATCTAGCAAATCATAAATCAATTTTTTGTCTGAAGGCTTGCAAGAGATCTTACTCTTGTGAGTTAATATGGAAACTGGAATGAGTCTAAGTAAAACAGTAATTCAAGTTCATACACATTGTTGCATGTGTTATTAACATGAAATTCATTCTGGCCACCAGCTATTTTGCCCCTTCCTCCTTTAGAAGGCTAAGATTCTATTTGGACCCAAATAGTTTTCCCATGTGTCCTTTATTTGTCTGTGCTGAGACAGACCAGAAAATCAAATAGTTTAAATGTATTTTTCTTGTTATTCATTCATTTCACAATATTCAATATGTATGCTAACAGTGCATAGGACCCAATCTACAGCTCACCAGAGAATATCCTAACAAAATGCACTGGTCCTCCAGTGGTATCCAAGTACACACCTGTGAAAAACGTAAGAGGTCATGAGTGCATGCACGTAGCATTCCAGGTGTATATTCAGCATCTTGTCTCTCCCTCCACTAATCCTGATAAGCCAGTTAAAATCATGACTGATTCTTTTTTAATCTTCCACATATTTACAATAACCCGCAAGGCTGACCTTTATGTTAATGTTTATTGGATTTTGCCTCTTTGGGAGACAGACAAATCAGGAAGATCACATTTGAGGGTATTGGTAGCTACACAGTGATTCATGGATGTGGCCTCAGAAAGAGACAGTTTCATCACCCGGGTCTTTAATGAAATTTGAGGTTAAAAAACCCAAACAAATGCAGTATGTACATGTATATGTGTGTGTATAAGAGTGACCCTCTATTTTTTATCCCACCAAGAAGAACTAAGGCAAAATTGTCAAACTTCTCTCCCCTACAATACACATCACTTTGAATTGCATCCTTTTTATGACATTTCTCTCTTTTAAAGCTATCCTGTTTGAAAATAGAAAATTTACTTGTAACATGTTGAGGATGGGATTAGAAGAACATTGGTTTTTCCTGGGTTCTTTACTCATTAAAGAATTTGTGTGAAGGTGGACTTTTGAGTCCCTGTTAAAGGAATTAAAAATGGGTGAAGTTTGGGCTTTCCTGGTGGCGCAGTGGTTGAGAGTCCGCCTGCCGATGCAGGGGACACGGGTTCGTGCCCCGGTCCGGGAAGATCCCACGTGCCGCACAGCGGCTGGGCCAGTGAGCCATGGCCGCTGAGCCTGCGCTTCCGGAGCTTGTGTACCCCAACGGGAGAGACCACAACAGTGAGGGGCCCGCGTACTGCAAAATAAAAATGGTGAAGTCTGAATAGACACTTTTGCTGGGGAGCGATGGACTCACCCCACAGCACTGTGTTGGCAAGGCTTGTCTTCTGTGACTGTTAATTTTCTCCTGGATACTTCCGCCTTCTCCTAGTTATATGGAACTATTCAGATATTTTTAAGATTAAATTAAGGACCATGTTTTTACATGATGATAAATTTAGATTCTACACTAAGAGCTTATTCCTGGTTACTCTGAGATAGCAACTCTTCAATATTGGGAACTCATTGCTTGCCTATGGAGTTCAGGGCAAAGGCATCCGGAAGCCAGGCAATAGGACACACCAGCTGTCTGTCTGAATTTTTCTAGCTAACAAGCCATTTGGACTGAAAAGCACACTAGGTAGGAGGGAATGGGACTAAGGAAAAATTTGATGAACTATTTCATTGATTTGGTCTGGCATTATATCAAGACTCCACTGCCCAACTCAATACATGAGATTTCCCATCTCTAAGTAATTTTTGCTCAACATTTAGACTTATTTAAATGTATTTGAAGTTTCTGCTTGGGGATATAATTACATATATTTAAGCAAATTCAGCCCCTTGAAACTGATAATAAATTTAAAAATTGAGCAATAAAATATAGTAAAACATGATCCTATCAAGTTATATCACATGTATTTATTGAATCATGAAGGGAAAGAACTGAAAAAACCTGGGCACACCTAGCCGCCCTAGCAAAAATGGTCTTTGTTGGTGTTAGAAGGTGCATTCGTAGTCCAACTGACATAATAAACAGCAACAGCTAAACACGCATCACGAAATCAAATTTTAGCTATTAGAAACAGTACTCAACTATCACAGGTTTATGGTCTTTAGAGAAGCCAGGACGTAATATAATTTTAAAGATAAGTTTAGTCTATAGTTTACCTTAGTAAGTGTTTGGCCAAGAAAATAAGTATAATTGTAATCATTATGTAATTTTTTAGTGCACTTACTCTTTGCAGAATATTGGAGAAAATCTGAGACTATGAAAAGCAATATATTTGTTGCCTTGCTCTCAAGATACTGTCTTTGAGGAAACCAAACAAAGTAAAAAGCACTGAAAAATAAGTATCAGAGAGCGAGCCATCACAAAGCTGTATAGAGCCCATATGCTGTGGCAGACCTTGTCTAGAAACCTTCCATCCTTCATGGGGAAGCAAATAAGCATCCTAGTTACGACCTCCATCAACTGTGCCTCTCAGCTTCTTGGCTTTGGTCTTGGTAAAGCACAGGTCACCTTGACTTACCCTTTTATTATGTTAAAGATAACGGAGCTTGACAGCATGATTGTTTATAATAATGAAAATTTGGATTTAACTGATGTCCAAAAATATGTTATTAATAAAAAATTGTGGAACATCTATCCAAAAGAATATAATGTAGTTATCAAAATGATTTTATAGCTCTACATTTATTGACGTGAAAAACGGTTAAGACGTGAAGTGAGAAAAGCAGGTTCTAGAATTTTTGTGAAACTTTATATGCGTAAGATTTTTTTCCACCACATTTTGGATGTAAGAAACGCCACATTTAAAAATTTCACTATGATATGTATTTAGGTAGCAGGTGTTCTGATCTTATCACCTCGGGGTTTGTTTTGGCATAGGATCTTTGCTGAGTCTGACTTAGACCTTCTGAGAGGTCATTACAGCCTCTTCCTCTGCTGCCTGGGATAGTCCCTGTCACAAGGACCTAAGTGAACCTCTTCTTCTCTCTTTAGGCAGGGGGAAGAGAAGCCCTGGTATGTAGCAAATTCAGTCTGTGAAACTCAATTTCTAGTTTTCCTGGGGAGAAAAAGTTCTCATTCTTTCTGATGTCTTAATAGCAATGAAAAAGAGTAAAATCATCAATACGTTTCCCTGCCATACTATATATGCACATTGTTTATTATATGTGCATTATATGCTGCAAAAATTGAATATCTGTAAAGATATTTACACCAGAATATTTTTTGTGGGTTTTTTTTTTTTTTTTTTTTCGGTACGCGGGCCTGTCACTGTCGTGGCCTCTCCCGTTGCGGAGCACAGGCTCCGGACGCGCAGGCTCAGCGGCCATGGCTCACGGGCCCAGCCGCTCCGCGGCATGTGGGATCCTCCTGGACCGGGGCACGAACCCGTGTCCCCTCGATCGGCAGGTGGACTCCCAACCACTGCACCACCAGGGAAGCCCCACACCAGAATATTAACAGGAATTATTCTAAAATGTCAAATTATGCTTTTTTTTAAATTTCTTTTTTAAAAAAATTAGTCTCATCTGGTTTTTCTCATATTAGTTTTACAATATATTGCTTCTGCAAAATGATGAATTTAGGTAATAGAGTCTTAACGTTCTGTAACTTTAAAAATTATCTTAAAATCTCTTATAGTTGAGAGATTCACTTAAAAAATCATTTTTAATCCTTGCAGTGTTATAAAGGATTAAAAATGTGTCCAAAGTCATATAAACTAGTAAATGGCAGAGTGAGAATTTGGAATCATTTCTTCTCAGTGAAAATGTGTGCTTGTTTCTTTTACCAGTCTGATTTTAGGGGAAAATACTAATTTAAATAATTTGTTCTTCGCTAATTTAAACTTGTAGGACACATCTGCAAAGCATAGATTATTCCTCCTGCAGATTTTTTGAAAACTGCTTTTGCTCCTGTAGAGGAGGAGGGAATAGAGGAAATAGATGAAGATAAGGAATTATTTTAAAGTACTAGATTAGTGTTGTGTTGCTGCCATAATAAATTCTCACAAATTTACCAGCTTAAAACCACACAGATTTATTATCTCACTGTTCTGTAGGTCAGGAATGCAGAGGGTCCAGGAGCTCTGCTCTGGATCCCACAGGGCTAAGGGGCACCCGAGGCTTTCATCAGGAGGCTTTGAGAGAAATCTGTTTCCACACTCATTCAGGTTGTTGGCAGAATTTACTTCTACGTGGTTGTAAGACAGAGGTCTCCGTTGCCTTGCTGGCTGTCGGTTGGGGGTCATCCTCAGCTTTTAGAGGATGACTGCAACTCCCTTTGAGGCTCTGACCTACCTCTTCTGTCTCATCTCTCCTCTGACTCAAGCTGGAGTAATTTCTCTGCTTTTAAGGCATCAAGTAATTAGAATGGGCCCATCTGGATCATACAGGCTACTTTCCCTAATTTAGGGTCCATAACCTCAGTTACACCTACAAAATTCCTTCACAGGCCTACCTAGATAGTGTTTGATTGAATAACCAGGAAACAGAATCTTGGGGGAACAGCTTTAGAATTCTTTCCACTGTATTTTTTCCCTCAAAATTTGGGGATAAAAGTATTCACACTCTTTTTCAAAGGTTAATATAGTCATTATAACCTTCAATGCTTATGCCTGAACATTTGACATGTTTAAGATATTCAGAGAGATAGTTCCCCCAAATCCACACCTTGAATACTTTTGTCAATAGATATTTCAAAATGGATTTTTTTAAGCCTCACAGGTGTGTCTACATTCATCCTGGCTGGGAAAATGGAACACAAATATGCTATTCCCAAATAATACACTATTTTACTGAGAGTATAGCTTGTAGAGGACTCAGGGATAAACTCCAAGGTCATAGGACTTTGTTAATACACAAGTGACCTAGTTATTACACAGCCTTATATTCCCATAATCTAGTTCTCAGTTCCAAGTACCGCTGAACTGTTATCTATTACATCTCAGTCCTATGCATTTGTCTTAACCTAAACTATGTTCATCACCTCTACTCTGGCTAGGATGTACAGTTTCACTATGCATTTGGTTTTAATGGACTTAAACGAGGTTCAAAGAGATAAACTCCTAAGACTAGATAAACATTAAGTTCTCTAGCCCTCTTCCTGGAGTATGAAGAAAAAAATTTCCATATTTTTCTTGTTCTTCTTTTTGATGAAGTAATTTAATTTGACTTCATAATCTTTATCCTGACCTGACATAGACCACTTCCAAAAAAGTATTGCTTTCTTTTTTTTTTTTTTTTTTTTTTTGTGGTACGCGGGCCTCTCACTGTTGTGGCCTCTCCCGTTGCGGAGCACAGGCTCCGGACGCGCAGGCTCAGCGGCCATGGCTCACGGGCCCAGCCGCTCCGCGGCATGTGGGATCCTCCCGGACCGGGGCACGAACCCGTGTCCCCTGCATTGGCAGGCGGATTCTCAACCACTGCGCCACCAGGGAAGCCCTGCTTTCTTTAAGGATAGATATATTCCCACAAATTAGCTTAAAAGTGTCCCCAGTTTTGCCATTAGAAATTATATCTACATTCATCTAACAAGTTGGTCTGTTCCTTAGGAAAAATAACGAAATAGAGAGTCAACACCTGGTAATAAACCAGAAGGTGGTAGATAGATAGATAGATAGATAGATAGATAGATAGATAGATAGGTAGATAAATAGAAAAGGGGCAGGAGGTAATAGAGAAGCTAAGAGGCTGGAGAATACATTTTGACAGGAAGCCTGAATAAATTCTGAAATAGACGTAAGTTAAGTGGATATCATGAAGGTAGATATATATTTTTGGGAAATTAGTAAATAGGGTTTTAAACCTCTGGTATTGCCAAGACTAAATTGTCCTTCTTAAGGGAATTAATGAGAGTAGTGTGTTGTGGCTCTGGTTTTCAAGGAAGGTGAATGGAGTTTACTTTGCCCTTTCTCCACTGGCAAGGGACATACCAGGGGGGAGGAGAACCTACCTAGCGTGAAGGGTCATAATACTAACATAACTGCCAACTGCTGTCATGGTCTAACACATGACATGCTATTTTTTTGTCTGAGGAGGCATATTAGGGTTCTAGAGAAACCAAACCAATAGGATGTGCATATATGTAGAGATTTATTTTAAGGAATTGGCTTAGGTGATCATTTGAGACAAGTCCAAAATCTTCAGGGTGGGCTGGTGGAACCAGGAAGAGCTGATGCTGCAGTTCACGTGTGAAGGCTGTCTGTTGGCAGCATTCCCTCCCGCTCAGGGGAGCTCAGTCTTTTGTTCCATCTGGGCCTTCAGCTGATTGGATGAGGCCCACCTAAATTATGTAGCACAATCTGCTTTGCTCAGAGTCCACTGATTTAAATATCAATCTCATCCAAAAACATCCTCGCAGAATCACCCAGAATAATGTTTGACCACATATCTAGGCACAGTATCCTAGCCAGGTTAACATATAAAACTAGCCATCACAGGAGATTCTAAGTTTGATCTTTTGGATGTTGTGGTCTGAATTCTTATACATTAAAACATTAATTTACAATGACCATAAAAATAATGTTAATGCCACCTGTGTTTCTAGGTTCAGATTAATTAGCCTAATAGCGGCACATATATGCAAGTTATTTCATATCCATTAAATGCTAATATCTGTCATCCTCAAGTGCTTACTATGTGCTAGATACTGCACTGAGTGTTTTATACAACAAACCTATGCAACAGATAATATTGTCCCCATTTCAGAGATGAGCAGTTTGAAAGTAATTGATTGACATCTATAAGAAACAGAGTTAGTAGCAGAAATGAAACTTAAACTCATGTCTTCTCTCATGGAATATCACATTTTTATACCATATCACTCTGCCTTCCAGACATCATGAACACTACCTGGAAACTCAGTCTCTTTTTACCTGTGTCAGCAATCCACAAGTTGGCTCTTAATAGCTTAAAAAGGGCAGCAACATCCTATATTTTTATTACAACTTAAATTTAATTAAAATGGTCAATGGAAATTGAAATGTTTAAAGAGTCTGATTATTATGCAACAGTCCTTAATTGTTAGCTGAAAATAGGATAAATTTTAGCCTTCTCAGATGGTTCTTATCTAATTAATATGAATAACATCACTGCCAACACTTCTTGAATAATTGTGTATATTCTACATAAATGGCTGCAGCAAAGGGGCTGTCAGAACAGCAAACTGATTCTCTCATGTTGGCAGAGCACATCTAATTTAAACCTTAGGATAATCAGGCCGGGCTACTGTCTTTCTGAAATTCTGTTAAGGTCAGTGGTCTATATCTGCCCCCATGCGTTCATTGGCAAGGACTATGTGAGAGTTCCCAAGGAATGGAATTTGAGTAGTCCTATAATTTATTTGTTCATTTCATCCATTTATGAAAGGAAACAAGCGCACCAGCCATGTGGGGAAGGACTTACATAAGTTAATTAAATGTGATCACTGCCTTCCTATCTCAATATTCTGATGCCGCTGATAACATCCCAAATGTTTTAGTCCCTGTCTCCTATCTTCCTTGAAGTCCCCAAGTGCACATCAGGGGATGGGTGACTTTAGTTGGATATGAGAAGTGATTCTACATTCTACCAAGAAGAGCATATTCTTGCATTATCCGTCAGTCCTGGCTGGTAAGTGTAACAGACACTACTGGTTACCAGCCTGATAGGCTTTCCTCCTTCCTTGCTGGTTTAGTCCTGATTTTCCATTGTAACTCAAGTATAACACCTGATTTTCTGAAGTGAATCATACTAATATCATTACCTTTTTTTCACTGATAGGTTTAGGGAGGGCAATATGAATGAGTCCTGGCTCCTGAAATGTAAGGAATTGGCTGGGGGACTTTGGGTGAAGGATTTATTATTCTTAAAAAAGGACACATAGGAAGAGATGTGCCCCTCTTTCCCACTAAATCTTGTCACGTTTCCAAGGATGAGATGTCTGGAGCAGTGGTAATCACTTAGTGACCATGAGGGAAGCTACCTTGAGTGACTGACACATTGTTGATGACAGAGTAAAAAAAAAAAACAAAACATCTTGAGTTCTTGATATATAAAGGAACCACTTGAACAAATCAATCCTGGAGCTGTCCCTGCTCTCTCATTATTTGAGATTAAAATATTTCCTAATTTCTTAACCTATTATGTCAAGGTTTTTTTTCTGTGACTTTTGCCTGAACGTGTTCTTACTGATAGGATTGACCCTTTGAATTCCTCTTGGTGGCTGTGTCCTTTCTTTGAAGGAGGTGTGCCTTGCTTACTTGGTTTTTCTACCAATGACCTTACTCTTGAATGTTGGTGAGTCATGCACAGTCTCTTATTTCTAAAGAAGCATGTGTTGAGGAGGATGTGTTACATGAAAGGCAAGCGCGTGCTGCACAGTCGAATTGCCGCCCATGAGTGCCTGTGGTGTGTGTGCAGAATACTAGCCAAGTATAGTTATGGATGAACGTATGGATGAACCACTACCACCAGTTCTCCCTCCAGTAAACACACACACACACACACCCAAACACACACAGACACACACAGACACACACACACAGAAGTGTGTACTCATAGGGAGGGAAAAATACTCTCAAAGAACCAACTGTTCCTCAGTTGGAGCATACGGCTAAAGACATTCACAATCCTATATGTGTTGGAAGGAGGGAGAATTGTTGGTACTGGTTAATAGGACAACAGAAAGTACAGTATGTCCAGGATATCACTTTTACTGTAGATAAAGATCAGCATAAAGTACTTGGCTTTTCTATGAAAAAAATGGAACTGTCCCTACCAAACTCAAGAATCAGGTAACCTACCCCCGTTGGCCCAGCGAGGCTTACAGTGTAGATGGACACAAGATGCCTCATGATTTCTGGTGGGCAGTTTTACTCCCAAGATAAGAAAAAGGACAGAGCTGAGCAGACTGCTATGGACTGAGCTGTACCCCCCGCTCAGAGTTCACATGTTGATGCCCTAACCCCGAGTGTAATGGCATTTGGAGATGCGGTCTTTGGGAAATAATCAAGTTCAGATAAGGCCATGGGGAGGGGAGATACCCTCATGAGAAGAGACATAAGCGAGTCTGTATTCTCTTTTCTCTCTCTGCCATGTAAGGACGGTAAGGACATAGAGAGAAGGCAGACATTTGCAAGTCAAGAGAAGAGCTCTCTCCAAGAACTGAGTAGAATAGGCGGGCATCTTGACCTTGGACTTCCCAGCCTCCAGAACTGTGAGAAATATCTGCTGTTTAAGCTACCCGGTTTATGGTATTTTGTTATAGCAGCCTAAGCACAATAATAAACATACTCAGTTATTCTTCCCAGACTTATCAAACGTGTAAGGACCTTCCTAATGAGTAAACAGGTGGAGAATGCCCACAGCTTATATTATTTTGACCTCCCGTCACAAGAAGGAAACTTTAGGAGTGGAAAAGATCCATCCATCATGAAAACTGTATTTCTCTTCTCCCTCTAGATGTGAATCTTTGTGAGAGCAGGCACAGTAGTTAGTAGGGTGAGGGGAGCAATGATCTCCTGTCCACAGTTCAGTGGTTCTGCAGCAGGTTTTTCTTTTGGATGTCTGTTTTCTCTCCGTCTTGGGGGAAATGGCCCAGCTGGTAGGCAAGAGAGGGTGGTGATGTTTGTCTGATGTGCTCCTGCAGAGAAGGAGGGAGATTGAAGGAGGGCCCTGTTGGGTGTTGCTGGTGCATTAGCATCATCTAGATACACGGGGTTTTAGCCTTATGAAGTCAAACTCTTTGATTTTGTACTTGGAAAGCTGGGACTCAGGTGACCCAGGTTATTTGTGGCAGGGTTGGGGCTTCATGGGGCTTGACCCACTCCCAGGAGTCAAAGGTGTATACTTCAACCTCCACGTAACAGGCTCAGCCTTCAATGATTATATTTTGAACTCTTTAAGGGTGCCAACCACAGTAACAAAATTTACTAAGCATGAAATATATTTTGTTCCTTCCATTCTCATGAGTTTATTGCTAAGTGTCTCTTAGTCTTTAATTAAGGAATTAATGTGAATGTTTTTTTGTTGTTTGTCAGCAGATTTATATGGGAAAGTACTTTATATCTTTGGTTTAAAAATTATCCATATTTCTTAATGGAGTGTTAAGAGAGTTCTTCATATAGTATATTCCAAGTTAAATGGGAAAAAAGAGAAACCCACATTTATGTTTTCATCTTAAAAATTTTTGGAAATATAAACAGGATTTTGCCAAGAGAGTTTACCTTTGGGATGGGGATTGGGTTGACTGAGAGTAGGGGCAGAGAGGAAGTTATATTTTTTACTTTATATACTTCTGTCTCAATTTTTTTTGAGTTTTGTTATGAATGATTTGTTCTTCAGGAAGAGAGCTATTAATATATAGCTTAAAAAACAGGTTCTGGTATACGTGGGGATTTGAATAACTCCTTGTTTATTCTATTTTAGAAAGTTACTACTTGTTAAAAAAAACACCCACCTGAGGAAAAGTTTGGATATAGAAACGAAACAGAGCAGGATTTGACTTCTGATTCTGCATTTTCCTGTTTGTAAAATGTCCTGCAAGCTATTGAATTTCTTTGCATTTCCTCACATGTAAAATAAGGGTAATAATAAAGAATTGCAGAACTTTTGTACTGATTAGAAATAATATGTGTTAGACGGTAGACATTGATGAAGTGCTGGTTATGTAACTAGATCATGAACTGCCAGGTGTGGAGGCTAATGGAGATTCCTATTTGACTGGGGCTATCACAGTTCACCCAATTATCCCATGGTAATTACTATTAGCACCGCTTATCATTCTCAAATCCTTTGAGTTGGATGATAAATTACATGGTGGACTATTATAAGCCATGCTAAGGAGTTTGGACTTTGTGCCCAAACTGGTAGGATGATACTGAGGGTGAACAGTGTGCCCCGGGGTAGTACGGCTTCTGAAATTTTCACCAACCACAGGGAATGTCTGCATATGTAGTTACATCTGCCTGTTTCAAGAGTAAACAGTGGTACAAACCTAGAAGAAAGAGACTCAAATGGTCTAAGGAAGCACTGAAAGATGAGTCTGGTGATGAAGGGAGACAGGTATGAAATGAGCCACCATGGAGCTGAGCTTTGTACAGTTGCCTGCCTCTCTTCTGTTGCTGATTTGTTTGCTTTTTAAATTTCAATACTGACAAGTATAAAACTGTTTGAATATTCCCAAGAATTCAGATTAAATTGGATTCACTAGCTAATACAGTGTTATTATTAGGGACTGAATCATTCACTCTGAAACCATTATCTGATGCATTTCAGAAATAAACGTTTAGTAGATGTGCCACTTTTCCTGTTTTTATTTGCTGGATGAATTTCAAACATCAAAAGGTCCTATTGCATGTGAAATAGAGGGCAGGATCATCCCTATGCACATAGGCAGACACGAAAGGGCATCCCCAGGTAAAGATTTAGACTTAGAGAGAGTCTCACAGGCAGACATCAGCAAGTTACTCTTTTAGAATTTTCTGAAGCAGAGAATGCCCTGTGTCCAAGGTGCGCATGTATCTGCTTATGGAGGAGTAAAGAGCCAGATCAGATTCCATTTTCTGTTTCAGTTGTTCTTAATCAGGAGATGTATCAGCATTACTCAGGGAGCTTTTCAAAAATTCACATGCCGGAGCACTGCACCAGACCTACTAAATTAGAGTGGGTGGGTGGTGGGGCAGTGAATCTTGAGCACCTTCCAGGTAAGTCTAACATGGGCCCTGGGTTAAAACTGAATCCCCGGGCTTCCCTGATGGCGCAGTGGTTGAGAGTCCGCCTGCCGATGCAGGGGACACGGGTTCGTGCCCCGGTCCGGGAGGATCCCACATGCCGCGGAGCGGCTGGGCCCGTGAGCCATGGCCGCTGAGCCTGCGCGTCCGGAGCCTGTGCTCCGCAACGGGAGAGGCCCCAACAGTGAGAGGCCCGCGTACCGCAAAAAGAAAAACAAACAACAACAACAACAAAAAAATCCCGGAATCCCCTAAGCCTGTGGTTCTTAAACTTCTGTGTGAACCAGGATGACTCAAAAGGATCAGTAAAACTCAGATTTGGGGGCCCTACTCTCAGAACTTTGGATCCAAATGTCTAGGGCAGAGCTTGAAAGTATGCATTTCTATCAGGTTCCAAGTGATGCTGATGCCACTCTCCTGCCTGGATTTTGTGAACTCCTTCTCTAGCCTCTACTCCTCTTCACGCCTATCCTCACTGCTTTAGTACAGGAAGGCCTAATTATTTCTTACCTTGTCTATTATTTTAGGTTCCCCTCTTGTGTCATTACCTCCTACCCCAACTGCTGCCAATGTGGTTTTTCTAAATAAAAATCTTATGGTGACTCAATACCTTAAAGTGTTCCAATGGCTCCCCACTTAATCAATCCAAACAGCATTTATGGAATGACACTCTGGTCTCTGGTACCATCCCAGCCTCACCTCTCACACTTCAGCCGTGCTCTGATGCTTGCCTTCTCCAGAGGAGACCACACTCTTTCAGGTGGTAGTGTTTTCTTTACTGCTGCTGCAAAGCAGTTAGAAGCACAGGTTTCCAGAGTTCCTATTCAAACTTCTAAAGTTTTACTTCCAGCTTGTGACCTTGGACAAGTTATTTTTTCACCTCTGTTTATTCCCATCTGTAGAGTAGAGTTCCTACCTCTTAGGATGATATGAAAATTAAGTAAGTTTATATATATATATATAAAGCATTTGGAACAGTGCCCAGCAAGTAGATGTTATTTAGTTAAACATTAGTTGCTGTGGCACCATTTCGTTCAGGGCATTGCCCGCTCATCCTTGCATACCAGTTTGCATGACAGTTCCTTTGAGTAGACAGTCCTGTATTCTCTACATAAAGTGTTTCTTCCTTTAATTCATGTTTCCATTTTTACACATTGTGGTTCTCCTTTCCATTCATCTGTGACCTGTACAGAGTGAATTTTGTTGTTATTTTTTGATGATTTTGTTCTTCGAGAAAGCTACACTGTAAGCTTCTAGCTACAGTGCTTAAAAACGTTGGTTGAATCGTCACTTTGTTGAACAACAAACTGTTGACCTTAACCAATGGGCCATGGGATCTGTAGAACATGAGAATGATGGTTGTGAAACAAGAGAAAGCATGATGCCTGAAACAAGGTCACCAATGCCACATGGAAGAGAAGGTGGTAGACAGTTGCCCTCTTTTCTTTGTTTCTTTCAAAGCACATATTGGCCGTTTGCAATAAGAAGGAAGAGTCTTAATAAAGAGTTGAAGAATCAGGAATAGTTGATGTTTCTGTGTAGGAAATTAAAATAATTTAAAGAGATTTAGATAATTTTTGTTTTGAAGCATAGAATATACACAATAATGTGCAAAATCCAAGTGTTCATCTTGATAAATTTTCAACCAACACTCAGACTAAGACATAAACATTTCCCTCACCTCAAAAGCCTTCCTTATGGCCCCTACCAGTATTCTAACCAAAAGGTATCCGCTGATGTTATTTCCACAACCAGTTTTGTCTCTTTTTGAATCATACATAAATGAAATTATACCACAGGTACTTTTGTGTTTGGTGTCTTTAGCTCATCATTTTGTCTGAGAGATCTAGCCATATTTTTGAGTGAAGCAACAGTTCATTTTTTTCATTGTTGTATATTTTCTATTATTAGAATATACCATAATTTACTTATCCATTCTACTGTGATGTATGTTTGAGTCATTTCTAGTTTTTGACATTTACAAATAATGCTGCTGTGAATGTTCTTATAACAAGCCCAGTAGTCAAAGTGATTGGGCACAGGGTGATAGATAGACCCTAAGATAACCCTAATGATCTCTGCCTCATGGTATCCATGCCTTTGTATAATATATCCTTTCCCCCACCCCTCAATCTCCCATAAGGATAAGACTTGTAACTTATTTTAACCAATATAATATGGCAAAGCTATGGATGTCACTCCTTTGATTAGGCTACATTATGAGGCAAAGATGATGAGATATAACTCCTGTGGTTATGTCACACTATATAAGACTCTATCTTCATAGACTGGAGCACGAGGTACCACTTGGTGGCTTGATGAGCTGAGTAACCTTGTTGAGAAAGCCCCCTGGCAAGGAACTGTGGGTTCATACTTTCTTTTGTCAGCTGTGATAATGCAACTTTTGGGATAATCTGTACATTTTATCCAAATTATCACAATTATTGGTATAAACTTGCTTACACTATCCTCTTGTCTTTTTGACATCTGTAGCACCTGAAGTAATGGTGGCTTTTTTATCCCTGATCTTAATAATTTGTATTCTCTCCCCCACTCTTCCACCCACCTCCCCACCCTGACACAGTATTGTTAGACGTTTAAATTTCAATTAATCCTCAGAGGTTTTGTTGATGTTCTCAATTTTATGTCTGCTTTCTATTATTGGTTTCTGTTCGTATTTTTATTTCCTTTCTTGTCTGTTAAATTCAATTTGCTATTTTTTTCATAGCTTCTTTAGATAAAAGCTCAAATTATTCTTTCTAATACATGTACATAATGCTATAAATTTTCTGCTAAGCACTGCTTTACCTGCATTCTACAAATTTTAGTATATTATTATTTCACAAAAATTTTACTTTCCATTGCATTGCTCATTGACTAAAGTGCAATTTAGATGTATATTGCATAATTTCTAAATATTTGGGATTTTTAAATTAAAATTTGTTACCATTTTTGGCTTAAGATTACTGTGCTCCGTGATGTATTCTTTATGATTTCAGTTTTTCAAAATTTGTTGAGATTTATTTAATGACACAGCATATGGTCTATTTTCATATACATTCCATGTGCTTTTGGAAAAGACTGTCTCTGTAGCTCTTAACTGTAGTGTTACGGCTAATTAGTTTATATTTATCAGTCAAGTTGTTCAAATAGTCTATATCCTTACCGATTTATTTTTTATCAGTTTTCTCTTCATTGCTGAAAAGGGTATGCTAATATCTCCAAAAATAATTGTAGGTTGGCCTATTGTTTCTTCTAGTTCTTCCATTTTTTTAATTAAAATTTCTTCCCTAAAAGTCTACTTTTTTGTTATTGATATACTATTTACATTGGCTATTCATTTTTCCATTCTATTTACTTTCAAACTTTCTGTGTCCTTATGTTTAAGGTGTGTTTCCTATAAAGAGCACATAGTTCAGTTTTATATTTTACCTTGAATATTGTAGTCCTTTAAGTGGAATATTTAGTCTATTATGTTAATAAAATTACTAATATAATTGGGTTAAAATCTATAACATTTCTATTGTTTTTGTTTGTTTTAAACTCATCAGTTCTTTGTTCCTTTCTTTTTTCTTGATTTTTGTATTTTTCAAATATTTGAAAAATTTCAAATTTCCCTTCTCTATCAGTGTGCACTTATACATAGTGTCATTACTGTTTTAGTGGTTAGCCTAGAGATTGCACATATAATTTTGACCTATTAGATCCACCTTAAATATGTCCTATTACCAACTGCCAGAAAAATGCAAAGGCTAGAACACTTAAACTCCGATTATCCTTTACTGTCTTCGTACTGTTGCTGTCATGCATTTCTATACAAAATATATTTTAGACCCCGCAAATCATTATTGTGACTGTTTATGCAGTCAGTACTCATTTTCTGCCAGTGTGTTTAGCCTTTTCTCTCTTTATTCCTTTTTACATTATTGTGCTTTTGTTTGGAACCATTTTTTTCCTGCCTGAAAAACTCCCTTCAGTGTTCTTGCTAGTGATAAATGATTAACTTCCTGAAAACATCTCAACCTTCATTTTTGAGGGATATTTTTATAAATGTAAAATTCTAGGTTGAGAAGTTAAGTGCTTTTCTTTAAGCACTTTAAAGAGATCTTTCCATTATAGTTGGAATTCTATTATTTCTAAGGAAGAATTAGCTGTCAATCTTATTGTTGCTCTTTCAATATGAATTTTATATTTTACTTTGGCCTCCAAAGAGAGCTGAATAATTCATTGTTGGTTAATTTGATTCCACGTTTTTATTGGAAAAAATTAAACTAGTGCTTTTTCAATACTATGTCAAATTTACTGGACCATGCACAGCACCGGACTATACATTGAACTGCAAATCAGTAGATCTGGTTCTAATTTTTGCTACCATTAACTAGTTATGTGGCTCTAAGCAAATAATGTCCTCCGTTTTCCTATTTGTAAAATGAAATTGTTGGACTGTATGAAAAGACCTCTTTCTCTCTCAGCTTTTTGTGATTCTGGTCAAAATTGCTCTTCCAAGCAAGAGAAGGAAAAATGCAAAGAAAAAATTTAAATGTCATTATTATATATGTCTTATATATAGGTCTATGTAATTCTGACATCTCTTGATTGTGTGTAACTGTCATTAGAATACACAAAAATGTTATACATGAATAGAACATGTTTGATATTTTTATGAGTGCATTGAAACAATTATAGGTTAGTTTAATAGAGTTAATTAGGATTTTATGCAGTTTGGAAAATTATTTTCCCTATTATTATTGAATGGACTTGGCAAAGAAAGCCATAAATTCACTATCCACTAATGCCAGTCCTTGTTAGGTCTCCTCAGACTGCTGTGCTTTGAAATATAAGTTTTAGTTTCAAGATGCTCTGGGTTCAAATTCTAGCTATGTAGACTGAGAAAAATATTCAACCTCTCTTTACGTCAATTTTCTCAGTTGTAAAGTGTCCATAATAGTAACACTTGGGGTGTGTGTGAGGATTCAGTGGAATGATTCAGATACAGCACTTTACAGAGTCAGGTACATATTAACAGTTAATATATATTAAATTATCATCATTTTACTTCCTAGAAGCTAGGGTAGTAATGCAAGTGATGTTTGAAAAAGCTACCTTAGCTGATTTTGTATGCCCGTCTCATCCTTTCAACTTCAATTCCTTTGAAGTGGTTTTCATTATAAAAACCATAGGCTCATAGAATGAGATTGAATGGGTTACCACTGTCCAGAGAAAGAAGTGTTTCTTCCTCATGAGGGTGAATTATGCTTCTTTGCATTTATTTTAGTTATCTACTGCTGTGTAATAAAATGCCCCAAAACTTAGTGGCCTAAAGAAATAAACAATTTTTACCTTAAAACTTCTGTTGATCAGGAATCAGGGTGCAGGTTAGCTGAGTCCTATGACTTTGGGTTACTCATAGGACTGCAACCAAAAAGTGTCATGTAAAACTGATAGCTAGTGGGAAGCAGCCGCATAGCACAGGGAGATCAGCTCAGTGCTTTGTGACCACCTAGAGGGGTGGGATAGGGAGGGTAGGAGGGAGGGAGACGCAAGAGGGAGGAGATATGGGGATATATGTATATGTATAACTGATTCACTTTCTTATAAAGCAGAAACGAACACACCATTGTAAAGCAATTATACTCCAATAAAAATGTTTAAAAAAAAAAGGAAAAAAGAAAAAGAAAGAAAGATAACACAAAAAACTAGTAAGATGGAGGAGAGGTGAAGGGTGAACATGAGTGTGGGCTGGAAAGGAAGCAATAATTTTCACCATGTACTTTTATGTATTATTTTGATTTTGAACTATGTGAATATTCAAAAAGTATTCAATGTTTAAAAAAATTCAGAAAACTATGGGTTTGTGCCTAGTTTTATTATTATACCTCTTTTTATTGGTGCTCCACACTGTAATAAAAATATGCAAAACATTAAAAAAAACAAGTGTCAGCTGGGGCTACTGTCATTCCCACACTCGGGGTGGATCCCCGGTCCAAGCTCACTAACAAGGCTGTTGGCTAGACTCAAGCATTACTGACAGTTGGCCAGAGATAACAGTTCCTTGATGTGTGAGCATCTCCCTAAGGCTACTCACAACGCTTTGCTTCCCCCAGAGCAAGGGCAGAGAGAAAGAGGCCGGGAAAGATGGAAGTCAAAGTCTTTTGTTACCTAACCTTAGAAGGGACATCCATCACTTTTACCATGTTCTATTCATTAGAAGGAAGTGACAAGGTTCAGTCCACACTCAAGGGTGGGAATTACACAAGATCATGGATATCAGGAAATGGGGATCCTTGGGGGACATCTTAGAAGCTGCCTACTACACTATTGTAATGAAATTCAGATCATTCAAAATGTTTAGTCCTCCATTTCAGCTTGGTAAGGGGAAGGAAAATCACACCGAGTAACACCAAATGGAAATTGTTTTACATATATTTTCATGTAATGCTCATCAACTTTGTGTATTAAATATTTTTATCATATTGAAAATTATGGAAGAAAAAAGTGTATGCTTCCCCAAGTACCCTCCCCAGAAAAGCCCCCAAACCCTCTGTTTAACTCCAAAGCTTAACAGGTTATATGTCAATGAGATTATTATTTTAAAAAATAAACAAGTAACTTTTTTCTAGATAACTTTAAATTTTAGAAAGAATGTAGTTCTCTAAGCTTCCCCAGGTTAGGAGGGTAGGACAGTATTTTGCCACACCTGGGCAATTCAACTTCACAGCAGCTCCCTATTAATCCAGGAAACAGAATTGTCTTTGAAAAACAGAAGAACTGATTAAAATTTCTGTCTCTGTGATTACTTACAACATCTGCTTTGTGCCCTAGGGTCCTTCTTTATCCTTAATCCGTCTAGAGTTTAAAGATTTCTTTCTGCACCTGTTATCAGATGAATCTGTGACTCTCATCAGAGAAGATGTTAATTTTTTCCACAGAAAAGCAAAGATACCTGTGCTCCTCAGAGGTAACTAACACTGAAAAAGGAACACAGACATTCCTGTTCTTGTGTTCTCTATCTGCATGAGGTAAATAGCATGGGGAGTTCAGAATGCACGCATACTTAATTCAAATTAGTCAAAGTATGCTTAATTATAAGGAACTGACATGCAGACAAATAAGGCCATTTAACAAAAACTTAACTGCTAAGCCTTGTACTTCGTTATGTTTAGGGACCCAAAAGAGCTGTTAAGAACAAATCAGTCTTTCTGGATGGATATTATCTTCTAATTTTGCAACTCCAAGAATGCTTTGGGTTATAGAAATCTTGATATCTATGAACCCTCTTTCTAGAAAAATGTACATATTCACATGTATGTAAAATTTAATACATTTTGGAGGTTTCACAGACCCCCATTAGTCTATACATGGACTTCCAACTAAGAAACACTGCTGGGATAGAAAGTGGAAATTTATAAAATCAGGGCACGTTTGCTGGAAGAGCTGTGTATTTGAGGAGGGCTTTTGAAACTTCCCGAAGAGATCTCAAGTGCTCCCATGCAAGGACAGTATTGTGCAGTAAAGAAAGGATTTCTGTTGTAGTAGTTCTTAAGCTCTTCTATAAAAACAAACAACCTGAGAAACTTTTAAAATATGTGCATCTCTGGGCCCCACAACCAGTGTTAATTCAGTAAATCCTAGGCGAGGCTCAAGAATTTGACTTAAAAGAAGGGCACAGGAGTTACTAACCAGGTGGTCCTCGAACAAGCTTGGAGAAAGGCCTTGGAGGAGCTGCCACTAAACCAAGTATCAGGGTCTCTCCCAGATGGATGAGCCTGCGAGCAGTGTGTCACTGTGCCCTTCTCTCCCACAGGCTTTCTGGAGGGTTTCTATTTTGTATATGAAATATATCTCAGGAAAGTCCAGTGTAATTAGAAACGTAAAAAAGAGAACAAGTAAAAAAATAACAAGCCTTGAGATCTGTTACCTAAAGGGCTTACTAGACTCTAGAATTAAAACAATTTACCTACCAATACCCAGGAAGACTTCCACCATGTAGCAGCAGTGAAATCTCTTGGGACAGACTCGCCCAGGTGGTAAAAGTGTCAGGTGCACAAGCTTGCTTAGATTTCATCCTCAGGTCTAATAATCAGGAGTGACTAAAGGGGCCAAGAGAGAGGCTAGGAAAATTACTCCTCTTGGAATGAATGGTGGGGGAAAAGTGTGCCACCCAAGTGTTCCATCCTTGGTTCTGCCAGGGACTTGGCTTTTCACTGTGAATATTTTCATACATTTTGATAGTTATAATGTTATTAATAATAACCTGTTATGTTTTTCCCTCTTAATGATCTCACTTTAAAAAGACACTCAAATCAAAGTTGAGTCTCTCTCTCTCTCTCTCACGCACGCACACACACACACACAGGCACACACAGAGACATATATACACAGTGCAGATATACAAGACAAAGTCACGTTGGACTTACTACTTCCATTAGGCATGGGGCATACTGCGGTGTACATACGTTTTACAAGAAGATTGTCATTTGGGGAAGGAATTTGGAGCTGGCTAGATTGCATTTAAAAGTACTACTTACTTGAAGAGCCAGGACAGCAAAAGTCAAAATGTGATTTCACAGCTAAGGCATACAGCTTTGAATAGTACTTGTTTTATTATTATTATTATTTAAATTCTTCATTCTTACATAGATTTTTATTACAGAAATGCCTTCTGAAAATATCTAAAATATTAGACTCATGTCTCTCAGGAACACTCATCAAGAGTGACCATAACTGTGCTTGACAGGAGAGGTGACAACACTCAATTAACAAACCATTTGAAATTAGGTGTGGGCTTCTGTATAATTCTGATCTTGAACACATGGGTGATTTTGAGTACCCTTATCCCATCTCCGGACCTCAATTTTTCATATGTGTGTTATTAGGTAGAATAGACTTAATACATTTTAGGTATATGGCTTTTAGACAAAATCATAGCAAATTGATTTTATAGACTTAATGATCTCCAGACACCTTGTTTGTCCTTTTCCAGTCTTTGCTGGCCAGTGTGGATCTCTGCATGTCTATATGGTGTTGGGATTAGAGTGGACCCAACAAGGCAAATTGGCTACAATCCCAGAACAGCCAGATCCATTCAAGGATCAGTAATAGGGCTTCCCTGGTGGCGCAGTGGTTGAGAATCCGCCTGCTAATGCAGGGGACACAGGTTCGTGCCCCGGTCCGGGAAGATCCCACATGCCGCGGAGCGGCTGGGCCCGTGAGCCATGGCCGCTGAGCCTGCGCGTCCGGAGCCTGTGCTCCGCAACGGGAGAGGTCACAACAGTGAGAGGCCCGCGTACCACAAAAAAAAACAAAAACAAAAAACAAAAAAGGATCAGTAATGGTCTTCAGAGTTTTTAGTCCTCTACTCCACACACACGCACAGATACACACACACACACACCACACACCACCCACAGAAAGAGATCAGTCACCCAGATTGTTCCCGCAGAAATGTCACTAACCACTAACTAAAAAATTTCCCATGATTCTACTACTTAATCTCTCTGAGTTTTTCTTTTCTGACCTATACGTTTTAAATTGTCTCAAAGGCCCCTTCTAGTTTTGTGATCAAAGGTTTTTTCTGGTGCAGCCACCTCTGTTTTAAATTCCTGGGACCATCGAGACTTTCTAGAGAGAATTCCAAGAGTCTCCTGAATTAGGCACTTTACCAGGATCCAGAGTGACTTGGATCTGACCCTCTTGGTAAAAATGCTAACATCCTTTTGGGGAATGCCACAGCTACACAGGGTTTGCCTTCCTTCCTGTATATTTTAATATGTCCCAGAGTTCTTATTGATCAAAGATTCCTAGTTGATCAGGTGGTCCCTGAAGCAGGGGGTTTGGAAAAACAGGTAACAGATGGATTGAGGTGTATAGGACACAGGAAATAGTGGTGGTAGAGGGTGAAGCACTGAGAGAACACAAACACTGGGACTAGGAAGTGTTTCAACTGCATCACATCACCTGGGGGATCTACCAAAGATGAGGGAGTCCCACTCCGACCTACTGAGCATAGTTGGAGGTAAAGTGGGGACAATCTGCATTTTTAAAAATTTTGCAAAATGTATTTTATGCACATGGATATTTGAAAATTATCAACCTAGAAGTTCCAGAATCAGAGAATTAAAATATTGGGAAGCAGGAAAAAGTACCAAAGGGGATAAATACATGGAGTATTAAATACAGCAAGCAAAACGTGGAAGGGGTGTCCTCCAGCTCTGCTTGTTTGGGGCAATTTTTTTTTAACATCTTTATTGGAGTATAATTGCTTTACGATGGTTTGTTAGTTTCTGCTTTATAAGAAAGTGAATCAGCTATACATATACATATATCCCCATATCTCCTCCCTCTTGCGTCTCCCTCCCTCCCACCCTCCCTATCCCACCCCTCTAGGTGGTCACAAAGCACCAAGCAGATCTCCCTGTGCTATGCGGCCGCTTCCCACTAGCTATCGGTTTTATATTTGGTAGTGTATATATGTCCATGCCACTCTCTCACTTTGTCCCAGCTTACCCTTCCCCCTCCCCCTCCAGGACCCATACTTTTTTCTACAGGACTCCTCTATCTGGTCAGTCCTTGTGGCTAGTGTGGAAAACACCTCGTGGCCTATTTCACTGGTAACTGTATTTCCTTTTACACATTTATGCTTTTTTCCAAGTCCCTCTTTTCTGTGAGTTGGTAAAAATCCTGGCAGGGGAATAAAATCAGCACAGCTGCCTGTTAACTTCAGTAGGACAAGAATAGTTCCTAATTAAACTCTTATGTCTTTGATTTAAAACTCCATTTAATCAAATTATTTAGCAACTTAAGGCAGTTGTTGATTACAGGAAAAGTATACCTTGAATCTTTGTAAGTTATAACTCCCTTCCAGGCCTCATCAAGCTTCTCAAAAGGGATACAACATGTGCCTTCTTAAGGAGAGCTGAAAGTCTTTCAACAGCCGATTCCTTCCTCCTTGCGGCTCATTTTTTTTTTTTTTTAATATTTAATTTTGGCTGCGTTAGGTCTCCATTGCTGCGTGTGGGCTTTCTCTAGTTGCAGTGAGCGGGAGCTACTCTTCATTGTGGTGCACGGGCTTACTCATTGCGGTGGCTGTTTCCCTTGTTGCGGGTTTAAGTAGTTGTAGCGCGAGGGCTCTAGAGCAAAGGCTCAGTAGTTGTGGCGCACGGGCTTAGCTGCTCCGTGGCATGTGGGATCTTCCCGGACCAGGGCTCGAACCCATGTCCCCTGCACTGGCAGGCAGATTCTTAACCACTGCACCACCAGGGAAGTCCTTGAGGTTCTTTCTTAAATGATGAAAGGGCTGGCTGAATTCCAGGTGTAGACTATCATTCTTGCCTCCTTTATTTCCAGCCTGACTTCAGGGCCTGCAATAACTGCTGAATGACTTGAGGATGGATATAAAGGCCACCGCCTCTAGGTTTCTAGGAAGCTAATAGTAGCGAGTAGGTGGGATGGGCCAGGGGTACCTGGTGGGGCTTCTATTAGTCTGGTTGGCGGTGAATCCTTTAGGGTCTGTTGCTCTTTGGGGTTTTCCTACTTCAGGTTCTGTTCCCACTAAGTGCATGATTAGAGATAAGAAGGCCACTCCGGTGTCTTCTCGTGTCCCTTCTCTTTCTTGGGCTTCTCCACAGACTTCTCTTCCTAAGTCTTCCTCCTCATGGTTGCCTGTTAAAATACAGTGTCAAGAAGAGAAGATGGTGGTAACTGTTCAGAGAGAGTGTTCAGGAAAGGAAAGCTGGTGAACCCATCCCATCTGAATCTCAGCTCATTTGGCTGCTGTTACAACTATTTAGACTCAGTAAACAATGCAGCCATCTTTGAAGTTGGGCTCCATGAATAGCACAGTGCAGTACAGGTAAGACTCCTCACTGGGAGTTTGTCAAGATGCCATAGTTTGATTAAGAAACTAATAGGAGGGGTAATGCAGTACAGCAAGAAGTATAGAGTCCTTTTGTTTAGAAGATGTAGCTTTTTTTGGTTACTTCTAAGACTTATTTTGAGAGGTTGTCAAGTTACCTCACTACCTTTGCCTTATCACCTATCAGATCAACTTCTTTATGTTTGCACAGTAACGTAAATACATGAGTGACCTGAACTAGTCTTGCTGCTGTCAGCATCATTTTAGGTGGTCTGAGTAATGTCCAGCTCCTATAACTTTAACCAAATGGTGGAGAATGTTGTGAATAATATTCAAGTCGCTTCATTTTTGTTTTCTACCCTTGAAAAATAGTCAATTATTATGATAGATCAAGCTATGAGAAGTAGTTTCTATAAGCTAAACAATCTAATTATGAGAATAAATTGCCCATAGAATAGAATGAGAGACGCAATGTGCTAACAACTACTTTCTCTCTGCCTTTTGAGGTAAATCCTATTTTTCGCCAAGTTATAGGTGTAGAAACTGAGGCTTAGAGAGTTTGAGTCGTTTGATGCAATACAGTTGATAACTAGCAGTGTTAGGATTAAAACCTAGATTTTTTCTTAATTCATATCATTAACCTTGATCTATGCCACAGTTATTTTTCATGAATCTCTGGGGAAACCAGTTTGGAATGTAAGTTTCATGTGGTGTTAACATGTAGATACCAGCCGGCTATATATAAAGCTTCTTCAAGAGATGGTGGAAAATGCCACAAAAAGTATTGCTACAATGTGTGAGCTCTCCTTATAAGACATCATCCTGCTAAGGTGACAAATATTTGTCTGGCTGTATCTAGATGACTCCCGACACACTGGTATATGCCATAATTCTACACTACAATTCATTGCCTGCCAACAGTTCTGGTATCTGGAGAACTAATCCGACTGTCATTCCAATAAAATGTTCTTATACCAGGTGAGATGTCTCATAGTTGTTACTGCCCTATTATGACTCCCCCCTTCAACTCCCTCGGCTGGTTTACTATTAATGTTTCATTCAGGAGGAGGAGTGTGGGCAGCAAAGCCATTCAACCCACGTGGATTCCATTTAGTTCTACTCTGTCCTCTCAGCAGAGAATGAAATGCACCCTGATATTGATGACTGGTAGGTAGAGGCATGAGTAAATTAGAGGCTTCTCCTCACCTCCAGTTGCTCTATAGATGGTATCTCAATACAGAATCTTGGAGTTCTGAGAGGAATTCTACTAGCTTCCAACTTGGGGATGTTATTCACATTCAAGCGATGTCCACACTGGGAGTCATATTGCTCTAAGGCTCTCCATTGAGTCATATGTAGCCATGAGAACTCCAAACACAGAATCTACTCCTTGACATATCCTTATTGATTTTTCAGTGGGTAAGTTACATGAAGCTCCCGTGTCAATTCCCAGCTATAAAGGAATTCAGTAGCCAGTGCTCTTTAATTATCTAGCTAACTGGTGGATGGTCAATCAAAAGATGTTGTTTTTACCCTCATAACTGCCAAGGCTCAAACCAAATCTGGTGAGTTACATTTCTTGCTCTGTCATGGGTGATCTAGCATTAACATTCTAAATATGAGTCCAAATCCACCTAAGTTTCAACTACAAATTATTCCCTAGCTCTATATTACATGCCATCTGAAGACTACTGAAGCATTGGCTGACCCAGATTCTTCAAACAAGGCTTGCTCTTTTAGTAGATCAAGAAAATTGTGGGTATAGCTGTTGGAATATCTGTAGGTTTTGACCTGAATGTCAATGGCTCTAGATAAATTTAGGTGTAAACCACTATGACCAAGTAGAGGCAAATTCAGTAAAAATACAGAGTTGTTAGGAAGAGATCAGTAGCCCTTTAAGGCCGAATAGAACAAGTTATATTTTTTCCCAGGTGTTAGGACAGGCAGGGAAAGAATAGCTATAACTTGTGACCATACATGTAAGTTAACTGTTTGACATCTGTATCAAGGAACTAAGCACTTTACAATTTTAGGTCTTTTTTATTATTAAAGGGGAGTAGTTAGAACCTATTAATAATGACTAAGACAATTGGCAAATTTGGTTTTCAATCAATGTCCATGTTTCGCAAATCATATTCTTTCCTAATTAAAGAATCTAGGAGAGTTCTCAACATTGGTTGCATGATAGAATTTTTAAGAGCTTCCCAGGTCATCTAATAAGCAGTCACTAACCCAGAACAATTAAATGAGAAGCTTTAGCGTGTAGAACCCAGATAGTAATGCTGAAACTTCCCAGTTGATTCCAATGTGCATCTAAGGTTGAAAAACTCTGGTCTAGAATAAATGCTATTAATCAGTCATTTAAGGAAAGACTAAACCTATAATATACTTTTGTCCACTAAATCATACCTTATTCACTAACACTAAGCTTTGAAATAATCAAAGTTAGTATATCTTAATACATAAATCTTTCATAATGCAGGTAAAACCTGGCACCTGTATCACAGGTGACTTCGATAAGCTGGACAGCTCCAATTTAACCTTATTACAATCTACTTAAAAGTTATCAGAAGCTTTGTTTCTTTAGTGCTCAAAGTTAGGCTTCAGTAATCCCCCCCAAATTTTCCTTTTTTGTGTAAAAAAAAAAAAAAAGACTACCAACTCCAGTAAAAGACTAGAGTTAGCTATAATGGGGGCAGAATAATAAACAGGAGTAGAATCTCAGATGTACTTCCTCAAACTTATCTTGGTTAGTTATCCTATTTCTACTATAGGTTATTCAGGACTAAAACCCTACATTTCTAGTTTGAACTTAGTTTTCTGTCCTCTTCGTTATTAGGTACTGAACCCTACAATCAACTGATTGTCTTATGTTGGCCATGCAGACAATACATCTAGAGTTTTAGTTCATCAGAGGAACTTTAGGCTCTAAAAGAATGCATAGAACACTTTGGAGGGCTCAACTTTGGCCATCTTTACCATTTGGGATAAATATAACTGTATTCACTCAAATATCATGTTCATTAGGAAAAGAATAAACTTTTTCATACTAAATCTTTTTTCTCCTCTTATACCATGTTTTTCTTTTTTTAAACAGTGGCCGAGTCATTTGGTATAAACCTAGTCTAATTGCTCCCTTAAGAAGCTGTACTTTGAATCTTATCTAAGGCTATTAAAGACTTTTCTTAGAGCCAGCAGCTTCTGTATGCAAGTTTTAGGAATTTGATTTCACAAAATAAAAAGTAACCAGTTAAATAACGAATGTCGTTACCCTGCTTGAATTTTGTTACTATACTTCTGTGAACCTTCTAGATGAGTATCGTCAAAGTTGACTATTTATCAGCTAGAGGTATAATAAGGATTACAGCTCTTTGCTGTTATCTTCCAGGTGGTCTCTTCTAGAAGGTAACATTAACATTTGTAACTGCTGTGAGACTCGAACCTGTAAAAAAAAAAAAAAAAAAAATTACATCTCTCCCTGAAGCTGTCCCAAAGCTACTGGGAGAAAGTTGAGTGATCAAGGCAGAGTAGCGATCCTATAAGTCAATCAGCAAAGATGCAGGAGTCTCAAAGCCAGTGTCTCACAACTTTTGTTTCTTTTTCAAAATCACTTCCTTAGGGATAAAAATGTTAATTCTAAGAAAAGTTAAATACTAAGGAATAAGAAATTTTCAGGTATGATTGAACTTTTTTTTTTTTTTTTTTTGTGGTACGCGGGCCTCTCACTGTTGTGGCCTCTCCCGTTGCGGAGCACAGGCTCCGGACGCGCAGGCTCAGCGGCCATGGCTCACGGGCCCAGCCGCTCCGCGGCACGTGGGATCTTCCCGGACCGGGGCACGAACCCGTGTTCCCCACATCGGCAGGCGGGCTCTCAACCACTGCGCCACCAGGGAAGCCCATGATTGAACTTTTTAAGGGCCATGACCATTGTTAATATCTAAGACTTTTGCTCTAAAAACTGATTTTGGCCCTTTGAGTATGATATTGCTTTTAATTGAGAATTCATGCTCTAAGCTCAGGATGGCTTGAGCTATGTTCTATTAAAAGGGGCCATCTGACCTATCTAATCACCAAATTCAGGAAGTTCTAGGAGAGAGATGGAGGCAGCTGTGCTAGCTGGTCCTCTCTTGACCAGTGCTACTCATGACACCAACAATAGTGCTGGCCAAGCGGGATTAGCTTCATCCAAAGGAGTAATTAACCATAGAGTAGATAACAAAGATTCTAAGCATTCTGACATTAACATTTTACAAAAATCCTAGGTGAGGAGAAGGAACTAGGAACTATATTGCTATTGGCTTTTGGAGTTAGAACCATAACCACTGCTGCTTTCTTTATAGCATTGCTGTACAAAAGACTGAAGAAATCTACTTGAGAGTTTTATCCCTATTGTAATAAATTAATATACATAAGCAGTGGCTGTTCTGTTTCAATATTTGTGTAAGACTTCTTATACAAACTACTACTTAAAACTAGAAGAGAAACCATAACAGATCCTAACAGTTCTGGACTATAGGCCAATCCATTGCAATTATAGCTTCAACAGTTTACTTTCTAGCTAGAATAACTTCTCATCTCCTGGAATTCCATCCCTTTTACCTCTTCCCACCCTCCAAGCATTAGTTTCTTTAGCTTTTACCTACGGCATCCTGGAGGTTTAGGACTATGCAAGGCTGAAGTGTATTTCTGTGGATATAACTAAAGATGAGTTTTGTGCATAGACATTGCATTGTCTTTAAATTCCTTAGACTGGAAGAGATATGATCTTTGATACTCGAATTTCATTTTTGGATGGTATCCAACAGATTTGCTCTTCCTTGATTTCTAGCACAGTACTAGGGCCTATGTTTCTCAGAATACCAAATGTTCACCCAGAGATTGTGGTCTACTTGATATAGAATAACAAGTGGTGGGGGGAGGAGGACTAGGGAAATAGGAAGTGATAGAAGGCAGGACATCAGAATTATCTGAAAAGCTTTTTCTAAATACCATTTTTATCTGCCACACCAATGACCAGAGCTGTCTCTCAATACAAATAGTTAAATAGAATAATTGGACCAAAGGCAAAGAGAAACGTTTAGGGTTGCATTTTATATTTGAGTTGTAGAAAAGTCTTCAATGCCTTTTAAAATTGTACTTCTGAGAAAGGAAATATGTAAGAACTTACTTTAGCTAACTGTCCTTATCTGCAGGCATTATTATTAGGAGAGAAGAAAATAGGTTTCCCCTAACTATGGCTCTTTTGGAGAATAGCATGAATCTGGTTCTGATGATAGCCTTGGTTTATGCTCTTTTGGAGAAAGGAGATAGCACAGTATCCCCCTTCCTTAACATGACCAAGAACTCCCATAGGAATTCTTTGTTAGGACACCTGGACATAAGTTTCTTAATCTTATAAAGAAAATGCAAGAAAGACAAGTTCATTTGTTTCTGTTGAACAAGGAAACAACTTTTAGATGACAGGGCTCTTTGCGTTATCTAATTTTCATTGACCATTTCTTGGTTTGACACCTCAGTGATTTCACAGAGTAGAACAATAAGCTTATTTTAATGTAAAAGCATTACTCATTAAGACAAGGCTGTAGTTCATCTCTAGATTCAGTCTACAAATATTGTAGTAGGTCACATGCAAAAACAGCTTAGTGCAGAGGAATATCCATTAGGGACTGGGTTATGTGGGCAGAAATGAGAACCAAAAAAGAAATCAAGAACTGGGACCAAACAAACCAGTTCAACATTCTGATTCTGGCTTCAATGTTAAGAATATTTTAAAATACCAGAAACCTTGGGGGCAGCTCTAAAATATTAGCAAGCATTAGAAAAATCATTTGGAGTGCTGTTAAATCTCAGATTGCTAAGCCTCTTCACCAGAGTTTCTGATTTAGGAGGGCTGCGCCGAGGCCTGGTAATCTGCATTTCTAAGGCGTTCCCAGATGATGGTCGTGATGCTGGTCTGGGAACCGCACTCGGAGACCATGGTTTAGAGAGCTACAGCTCTTGTGAGGCCTGGTCTTAGGAAGAACATCAGTCACACCTGATGAAGAAAGTGTTTGCTAAAACTCTAATCACAATTATTGCTGTGTGGGAATTTCTGCAACCTCACATACCTTTAATCTCATCTTTTAATGAGGCATTTACTCTTCCCTTTCACTGCAACTCAGTATTTTCTTAGCTACTGATACGAGAGTGGGATATGGAAGTAACCTGCCCTCTCTAGTTCTTATTTTCATACTAAAGCTTGGGACTTGGCAAGCTTGACTTCCTCCTCCATCCTGATATCTCCCGGATCTAACAATACTTAGGATGTTTGGCACCTTCTCTTTTGAAGTAAGCTAGCAGGCCCTCATAGGTTTCTCTTTTATCTTTTAGCCTCTTGATGATATCATCAATAAAATAACTTCTCATCCCTCTGAAACTCTGACACCTTACATTCTCTAAGGTGTGTGTCTTGTGATTTAATGGAAAAGAAGTTTCATTAGTGACTTCTTCTAAATGCAATTTTTGGCATCCTACTATTTGCATTTTAACACAGCAGGACCCCAAGAACTGTTGCTGGCAATGCTATCTCAACATCCCAGTGGTATACCCCTCATTTACTTCAGATACCATAAAAATGAGGCTAACAACACTTAACAAATGTTGATGAAAACTAACTGGTGTGCACAGCATCCCTATCCCTTCTGAGCCCTGTACTAAGGTGAAAGACACTGCCTTCCTCACTGTATAGATATCTTTTTCACTACAGAGGGGCCTTTTCCTTTATTCCTTGTTCTAGCAGCAAGATTATAAAACACAGGGTATGGAATATGATTGATTTAAGCCAATCATGTTAATCAAATTCTTATTTGCCAGTAATTTGTCTAGGGGAGGACATGTGACTAACTCACACTAGTGACATAAGGAAATCTTGGGTTTTGGGGGGATAAATTTTCCTCCCTCAGAGACGGTATGAAAACAGCTCATCTCTCTCTACCCCTTTATTTCTACTTGGATACTGTTCTATGAAGGTATGTTGCTTGGAATCACTGCAGCCATCCTGTGACCATGGCGGGAAAGGAGAGGCAATAACAGAGATGCTCACCCAAAGCCCTGACATTGCTGAGTCTCTGAAACATCTCTGGAACTGCCAAACCTTGGATTTGTTTTTATTTGAGAAAATATCTTTTACTTAAGTCACCTTATTAAAAACTAGTTGAATTTGAAACAATTTTAACTGGTCACTAATAAAAGATATATTAGGTCTTTGTTAAATAGCAAAAGCCCTGGCCACTTATTTTCTAGATTTGTTTTGGAGTGTGGCCTCTGCTTCCCCAGAGGAGTAAAACTTGGTCTTCTGCTTTGATAGGGGAGCAGATGAATGAATGACTCTTGGCTGACACTCAGCAAGGGCGGTGAGAACAGTCTGGCTTTCTTAAGCCCTAATTAGTCTTACCTAGTTCACAGCCTCCAACAAAGTTGCCGAATTGATTTTTTTTTTAATCACCAGGTGCTATGGCAATTGCCATAATATTATGACAGTGCTAATACAATATAACCCAGTTGAAATACAAAGCACTCTCCAGAGAGAAAAGTAGAGAGGCTTTTGTTTGAGCTGGTTCCAAACTTTCTGACCTTGCTAACATAAGTGGGGATGGGAATGGAGAGGTGAAAGGGAGGCTCAGTATGCTATTCTATTCAAATCATCACTGTAGCTATAGTGCTAAGATACCTGTTAGCTCTGGAGATACCCCTTCACAGATCCTGTCAAACAGCCCATGACTCTGTGACTTAGTGTCTCGGCCTACTTAACTGGGTGAAGTGTGAACATTCTCTATCCAAAGACCATTCCCTCAGCTGGGTGAAACACTGGCCCTGATAAGGCCCCTCCATCCCTTTCTCCTTCTACTTTGCTATGGAGCCTGAAATTCTTCTCACTGGTCACTCTTTTAGAGTTAGAAGTTGTGTGCAGAAGGGTGGAGGGGTGTGGACAGGGGATGTGCACTTATTCTCTTCAGAAGGGGAATCATCAATTACTCATATTAGGACTTTGTGGCCATGCTAATGGATTAAATTTCTTTAGATTATTATGTACTTGTGCATTCTAGGGAATGGAGCCAAGGATAAGTGATCTACTTTTTAAAGAAAGCCTGGAACATAAGCTAGTTGAGATACTATGTGGATCTTAGGAGATTTAGTATATGAACAGGGGGTTCAAAACAGTGTAATTCTCCCCATGTTGTGTCAATAATCAGGGACAATACCAGTGGTGGTGTGTGCTATGTATTGCGTTCTCTCGTCACCGACTCTTAGGCTCCCAGGCCAACCACCTTTGGGCAGAGGACCAAGGTTCCCATACCTATCTGATCAACAGACTCAATTAGTCATCTTGTTAAACTGCAGATGTATAGGTTCCATCCTAGAGTTACTAAATCAGAATCACAGGATGCTTGAGAGCCACTGTTCTTGAGGAGTTATTGCAATATTTTTAGAATTGAGCTTCCTTTTTCTGTGATTCTAAAGTCTAGATGAATCCTAGGGATTGCACCATCTAATGTGACCCCTTTTTATGGGAATGTCAGTCTGGATGACACCTGGGAAGCTCTAGAATATTGTTTCCCAGTTTCATGCCCCAAATTTCTTTTCCTCAGAAGGCCCTTCAGAGGCAGAGGGAGATACAGTGAACAAAGTTAGAATGTTGGAAGGAAAGGCATCTTTATGGAAAGGCGAATAGGTAACTGAGGTCAGTTTACATAAAGTAGTGAGAGGTGATCAGGTAGGAAATATACAAGTTTATTGGCTGTAGAGCGCTGTTAAGGTAAGGCTGAGGTTTTAGCAGCAAGAAATACAGTGTTGGTGGAGATGTGGATAGTATTCAGTAATTTAGTATACAGTACATCATCTCTTCAGATGGACGTTGATTCGTGAGGGAAACCAGTGCAGTTGGTTACAAGAGTCCAGCCCACTTGGATTAGGATGGCAGCTGTGATGGTTGAAAGCAGGGAACACATGAAAGAATGTCAATTGAGAGACTGTAACTGATTGTAGGAAACAAGGGGAAAAAGCATTTAAAAAGGACAACATTTCTGAATCTTGTGCTTTAGGGGCAATAGAGGACCATTAAGTGAACTGGAAGAGACATTTGATTTGGGAGGGAGAAAAGTTGGGTTCTGAACATTATTAAAGAGATCCTAGCAACAGCCAGGTGAACAAGCTGTGTGCCTGACTGAGGCTACGTGGAAGGAGGTTATCAATGGAGGGCAAGTTTCAGTCTGCATTTCCTGGGTTGAGCATGTTGACTGGCACACAAGAAACCCTTTATTTTTGAATGACTAGTAAGCTTGGAAAAGAAAAGGCAAGTGCCTTTAATGAGTTTATTTAATGGTTTGAATTTTGTTACAAAAGAAAATGGTTTTATTTTTTCCAGTCACCATATTTAAACCTTCTCTGGATCTCATTTCCATGTCCCTTAACTACATCTTATTATAGATTCCATGGTTTCACTTTGGTTATTAAAACAGTCTCGTTTTGGTCATTAAAAGCCTGCTAGGTACTAAAATCCAGTCTTATATGACTTAAAAATGGAATCTCATATTCAGATCACACTTTATACTTCTCACTTCTTCTGACTCTCAAGAATGCATGGGAAAGTTGTATAATCTGTTCTCTTACATTTTTTGATCTTTCACTCTTCCTCTCACTGCCCGGCCCCCAAGTGTGAGATAATCACTGTTGAGGTAGGAGGACAGATGGATAATAGACAAAGGAACTAATGTTTTACCTGGCTGATGTTTTGTATTATAGTTATCTGTGTAGCAGGCGCTCAAAAGATGGCTGTCTTCTGAGCACATTTTGAGAGATTCTGTGCCCAGCTCTCTTCAAAGATCTCACCTCTAAACAGTTTTAGGATGTGGAAAATATACTCTCTGACTGACTACAGTGTCTTCCCAATGCAGGACCTGCCCAAGCAAAGTAAAGCTGAACCAAAAGCAAGTGAAAGTCCAGCCTGTGTCCCTTTATTGCTCATCACTGCCAGCCATCGTCTCCACAGGTGTGTTTAAGATGTCTGAGCCTGACCTCACGCATTTTACTGTTCCAAATAGCTGAAATATACATCAAATGCCCTCTCTTCTTGCCTTGCCAGCAGGCTGCTCCAGAAACCTCCTCCTCTCAGAATACTCCAGGCCAGAAATAGGCATTAGCCTCTATGATACTGTCTCCAAGTTTCAGTATCAGGTACTGATACACAGTGTGTGTAAGTCCACAGTGTGTGGACTTATGCGTGTGAGTTTCTGAAGCTTCCCATGCAGCCAGTTGGGGAATGAGGTGTCAGTTCCCTTTTCTTCCAGAACCTCCCATTATCTTGAAGGATGGGTTTCTTGGAGTCACTGTCAGGTAGGACAGAAATGCAGTAAAAATACTCTCCCTCCCAAGGCCCATGGTTCCTTGAATCTATGACTTTCCTTTGAATATCTAGTCTTCTGTATAGGCTGAAGGTAGTAGGAGGATGAGGTTAATCCTCACCCCTGCATTGTAATAAATCGTATAAGGATGAGTCTACTGATTTTTCTGTAGAATATGCGCATATCAATTGCCTGTTGTCCGAAGCTTTAGCTAAAAATATGAGATAATAGGAAAAGCCCCCTCACCATCCTAGTATAGGTTTATTCTATGAACAACATTTACTGGTTCTTCTAAGTACCAGATACTGTTCCTGGTACTGAGAATCCCAGATAAGCTTTTTGCTTTCATTGAGCTTATATCCTTCCTGGAGAGTTGGGGAGAGTAGAGGAAAAAACGATAAACAAATAGGAAAATAGCAAATTCATATCCATGTTAACTATGCAGAGTTAAAACAGGGGATCTATCAGGTGACTGGATGATTAATCTGGAGGGGGTGGGGCAAGCTTCCAAAGAGGACAAAGTTATATTTTTATATTGAAATAAATTGGTTTACAATATTGTGTTAGTTTCAGGTATACAGCATAGTGATTCAGTATTTTTGCAGATTATACTTCATTATAGGTTATTACAAGATAATGGGTATAATTCCCTGTGCTATACAGTATATCCTTGTTGTTTATCTATTTTACATATAGACAGGTTTGTATCTGTTAATCCCATACCCCTAATTTGCCCCTTCCTCTTTCCCTCTCCTGTCTGGTAACCACAGGTCTGTGAGTCTATTTCTGTTTTGTATATACACACATTTGTATTATTTTTTTAGATTCCACATTAAGTGATATCATACGCTATTTGTCTCTGTCTGACTTATTTCATTGAGCATGATATTCTCTAGGTCCATCCACACATTTCATTGTTTTTAATGGCTGAGTAATATTCCATACCATGTATACAACACATCTTCTTAATCTAATCATCTGTTGATGAACACTTAGATTACTTCTTTTTCTTTTCCTGCAAATGGCTTTTAATTCCACATCGTGTTTGTGAAATTACATGGTAGTACACATACATCTACTTTATTTGTTTTCTCCAAGCTCTGGCTTATATTTTTACTTTCTCTAAGGTCCCTTTTAATGCACAGAAATTTTAAGTCCAATGTAGTCAAATTTATCAATTGTTTCCTTTATGTCTTATGGGGGGTTTTTCCTTATTTAAACAATCCTTTAATAATGTGAGTTCATAAAGCTTTTCATGATCCATCTATAATTCACCTAATGTTTACATATCTTTTATATAATGTGATATAAGTATACAATTTTATTATTCTTCTGTCCATATGGATAACCATTGTGCCAGCATCATTGTCTTTTCCTAATAATTTACAATGCACCAATTTCATGGTTTGAATTATTATATGTTTCCTATAATACTTTTATATAATACTATTATTATGTAAAATTATAATAATAATGGACCAGATTTGCTGTTCTTCAAATGTCCTTGGCTATTCTCTGCCCTCAGTTTATATATATACACTTAGATTTCCCTTGCTAAGTTCCATGAAAAAAAAATACTGGTTGGAATTTCATTGAATCTGTGGATCAATTTGGAAAAAACCCAATGTCTTTATGATAGTATGTCCTCTCATCCATGTACCTCTCTATAATGTCTTTTTAAAAATCTTTTAATTGTTTTGTAATTTTCTCTATAAAGATCTTGTGCTCTTTTTGTTAGATTTTTAAATTTAACATCTTTATTGCAGTATAATTGCTTTAAAATGGTGTGTTAGTTTCTGCTTTATCACAAAGTGAATCAGTTATACATATACATATGTCCCCATATCTCTTCCCTCTTGCATCTCCCTCCCTCCCACCATCCCTATCCCACTCCTCTAGGTGGTCACGAAGCACTGAGCTGATCTCCTTGTACTATGCAGCTGCTTCCCACCAGCTATCTGTTTTACATTTGATAGTGTATATATGTCCATGCCACTGTCTCACTTTGTCTCAGCTTACCCTTCCCCCTCCCCATATCTTCAAGTATATTCTCTAGTAGGTCTGTGTCTTTATTCCCATCTTGCCCCTAGGTTCTTCGTGAGCATTTTTTTTTTCAGATTTCATATATATGTGTTAGCATACAGTATTAGTTTTTCTCTTTCTGATTTACTTCACTCTGTATGATAAACTCTAGGTCCATCCACCTCACTACAAATAACTCAGTTTCGTTTCTTTTTATGACTGAGAATATTCCATTGTATATATGTGCCACATCTTCTTTATCCATTCATCTGTTAATGGACACTTAGGTTGCTTCCATGTCCTGGCTATTGTAAATAGAGCTGCAATGAACATTTTGGTACGTGCCTCTTTTTGAATTATGGTTTTCTCAAGGTATATGCCCAGTAGTGGGATTGCTGGGTCATATGGTAATTCTATTTTTAGTTTTCTAAGGAACCTCCATACTGTTCTCCATAGTGGCTGTATCAATTTACATTCCCACCAACAGTGCAGGAGGGTTCCCTTTTCTCCACAACCTTTCCAGCATTTATTGTTTCTAGATTTTTTGATGATGGCCATGCTGACTGGTATGAGATGATATCTCATTGTAGTTTTGATTTGCATTTCTCTAATGATTAATGATGTTGAGCATTCTTTCATGTGTTTGTTGGCAGTCTGTATATCTTCTTTGGAGAAATGTCTATTTAGGTCTTCTGCCCATTTTTGGATTGGGTTGTCTGTTTTTTTGATATTGAACTGCATGAGCTGCTTGTAAATTCTGGAGATTAATCCTTTGTCAGTTGCTTCATTTGCAAATATTTTCTCCCATTCTGAGGTTTGTCTTTTCATCTTGTTTGTGGTTTCTTTTGCTGTGCAAAAGCTTTTAAGTTGCATTAGGTCCCATTTGTTTATTTTTGGTTTTATTTCCATTTCTCTAGGAGGTGGGTCAAAAAGGATCTTGCTGTGATATATGTCATAGAGTGTTCTGCCTATGTTTTCCTCTAAGAGTTTGGTGGTGTCTGGCCTTACATTTAGGTCTTGAATCTATTTTAAGTTTATTCTTGTGTATGGTGTTAGGGAGTGTTCTAATTTCATTCTTTTACATGTAGCTGTCCAGTTTTCCCAGCACCACTTATTGAAGAAGCTGTCTTTTCTCCACTGTATATCCTTCCCTCCTTTATTAAAGATAAGGTGACCATATGTGTGTGGGTTTATTTCTGGGCTTTCTATCCTGTTCCATTGATCTATATTTCTGTTTTTGTGCCAGTACCATACTGTCTTGATTACTGTAGCTTTGTAGTATAGTCTGAAGTCAGGGAGCCTGATTCCTCCAGCTTCATTTTTCTTTCTCCAATTGCTTTTGCTATTTGAGGTCTTTTGTGTTTCCATACAAATTGTGAAATTTTTCATTCTAGTTCTGTGAAAAGTGCCAGTGGTAGTTTGTTAGGGATTGCATTCAATCTGTAGATTGCTGTGGGTAGTAGAGTCATTTTCATAATGTTGATTCTTCCAATCCAAGAACATGGTATATCTCTCCACCTATTTGTATCATCTTTAATTTCTTTCATCAGTGTCTTACAATTTTCTGCATACAGGCTTTTGTCTCCTTAGGTAGTTTTATTCCTAGGTATTTTATTCTTTTTGATGCAATGGTAAATGACAGTGTTTTCTTAATTTCACTTTCAGATTTTTCATCATTAGTGTATAAGAATGCAAGAGTTTTCTGTGCATTAATTTTGTATCCTGTAACTTTACCAGATTCATTGATTAGCTCTAGTAGTTTTCTGGTAGCATCTTTAGGATTCTCTACTTATAGTATCATGTCATTTGCAAACAGTAACAGCTTTACTTCTTCTTTTCTGATTTGGATTCTTTTTATTTCTTTTTCTTCTCTGGTTGCCTTGGCTAAAACTTCCAAAACTATGTTGAATAATAGTGGTGAGAGTGGACGCCTTGTCCTGTTCCTGATCTTAGTGGAAATGGTTTCAGTTTTTCACCATTGAGGACGATGTTGGCTGTGGGTTTGTCATATATGGCCTTTATTATGTTGAGCTAAGTTCCCTCTATGCCTACTTTCTGCAGGATTTTTATCATAAATGGGTGTTGAATTTTGTTGAAAGCTTTCTCTGCATCTACTGAGATGATCATATGGTTTTTCCCCTTCAATTTTTTAATATGGTGTATCACATTGATTGATTTGCATATATTGAATAATCCTTGCATTCCTGGGATAAACCCCGCTTGATCAAGGTGTATGATCCTTTTATTGTGCTGTTGGATTCTTTTGCTAGTATTTTGTTTAGGAATTTTGCATCTATGTTCATCAGTGATATTGGCCTGTAGTTTTCTTTCTTTGTGACATCTTTGTCTGGTTTTGGTATCAGGGTGATGGTGGCCTCGTAGAATGAGTTTGGGAGTGTTCCTCCCTCTGCAATATTTTGGAAGAGTTTGAGAAGGATAGGTGTTAGCTCTTCTCTAAATGTTTGGTAGAATTTGCCTCTGAAGCCATCTGGTCCTGGGCTTTTGTTTGTTGGAAGATTTTTAATCACAGTTTCAATCTCAGTGCCTGTGATTGGTCAGGTCATATTTTCTATTTTTCCTGGTTCATTCTCAGAAGGTTGTACATTTCTAAGAATTTGTCCTTTTCTTCCAGGTTGTCCATTTTATTGGCATATAGTTGTGCATTACTATTAACTGTCAATTTTCACTTGATAAGCGGCGGCCTTGGGGATAGTTAGGCTTACACAATAGAGCTGGAGTCAGCAAACTACAGTGAGCCACATTGAACCTGCCATTTGTTTGTGTAAGTTTTATTGGGACACAGTCACACCTGGTTTTTAACGTACTGTCTGTGGCTGTTTTTACACAACACCTAGAGAGTTGAATTATGAGCGACCTTACAGAGGACTGTATGGTTTACAAGCCTAAAATATTTATCCTCTGGTTCTGTACAGAAAATGTTTGCTGACTACCACTATAAGAATAAAATGTGTTGTGGTGTGACAATATACTAAGCATCTGAATAACATATCAAGATGAAAATTATTTTTATTATTCAATGAATGTCATATTTTTCCTGCTCTACAATCAGTCCATCACAGAATCACTGAATTCCTAGATGCAGTTGCTTTTCTTACTAATTAGAATTACTTATCAAACCTGTTTATTGAATTAGCATCTGTCACCCATGGATATTTGCCTGGTCTGGTTATTGGATACAGTTTGCTTCTCATTAAGGTCAAGTATTTATTGATATATTCTATCCAGAATCTATCACAAATATCAGGGCACTCTCACAGCAAAGCTTAGGTTCTCGCTTATGGGGTGTGAGTAATGTCAGCGTTTGTGCCAAAGAATGCCTTCAGAGACGCTTAAGACCATTTCCTTGCATATTTACTTCCTGTTGTTTGACTCCTATGAAATATTTTTAAATGTTTTGCCTTTCTAATTTGTGTCCTTTACAAAGTGTTAGTCAAATATTGATTCCCTTCCACAATGGGGCTTGAATGCAGCTGATGGTTGTTTTGTTTCACAACTTTGATTAATGCAGCTCTTGCTGCTGCCAAAGTCCTTTTTTGTGTACCAGCTTCATCCATTGACCTCGGCTCTGTGCTAGGAACAGAGTTTGTTTAATGGTTGCAGCTGGGGGATCACACATCCTTTTCCTGATTTTGTAAGTTGTGCTACTATGGTCTCAGTGCCTTTTCCCAGTGTTCTAATTGAGGCAACACAACAGCTCTGCTGTAGAGGATATAATTATGCTCGTTTTTTTGTGCAGACGCCAACAACAAGGTAAATAATTTTGTCCAAGTTCATGGAGGAAGTTCTCAGTTATGGTGCTATTTTTTTCTATCAAATATGCAAATGTGATTAGCCCTCTTTGTGATCACAGTTGTCTCTCCTATTCCCTGGTTCCCACCATTTTACCTCTCATTAATGGCTTTCCTGTTTGTATTCACCAATTCCTTCTGCAGCTTTCTGGATCTTTTCTCCTGATGTGACCCCAAACTTGATTGTTTATACCAATTCTTGTACTTTCCACAGGGCATCCTAGATGCATTCAAATAGGTATAAGTGTCCAGTTTTAATCACGCTACAAGTCTGAGCCCTCAGGAACCTCTCTTTGCTGCTAGTCTTAAGCCCGACCAGACTCACTCAATGTAGCATTCTGGCCTTACTTTCTCTGTCCCTGTTCTTTTTTGACTTGTTCTCTTATTCTTCTTGGCCTTCACTTGTGTTCTCTGAAAGCATATGTGTTTCATGAGTTTTTTCCTTTCTTCTTGCTTCTGCTTGGATTCCACAATTACCCCTTTCATGACCTACATTCCCTCAAATAGTCCAGAATGTTTCCAGTCTCCAAGACTTCTCTAGACAGATTGGATGTTCTATCTCAACCACACAGAGTAAAAGATAGCTTGCCTGGACTTCAGAATTATCTTCACTACTGGAGCTTATTCCACTTTTCTATTTGTTATAGTCATTCCTGAGCTTTAAGGAAACAGAAGAATAGGAGATCATTTCTCAATGAGTTTTGTTAATATGCGTTGGAAACTCATGCTTAAAGAAAACCAATCCCAGCATAGAATGATAGCATCAGTCATATATCCTAGAAGTTGGACAAAATATAAGAAAATAGTTATTTTATATTTTCCAATTAATATGACCTTTCAGTTTAGAAATGAATACCGCGGGTTTCCCTGGTGGCGCAGTGGTTGAGAGTCCGCCTGCCGATGCAGGGGACACAGCTTCATGCCCCGGTCCGGGAAGATCCCCCATGCCGCGGAGTGGCTGGGCCCGTGAGCCATGGCCGCTGAGCCTGCGCATCCGGAGCCTGTGCTCTGCAAAGGGAGAGGGCACAACAGTGAGAGGCCCGCGTACTGAAAAAAAAAAAAAAAAAAAACCCAAACAAAAAAGAAATGAATACCATGAGAAGAGTATTAAGTTGAGCCTCAGGTTTATTTTTTAATATTTTACTTTCTTTTTCTGTTTGTTTTTCTTTCTTTTTTTTCTTCCCCAACCCCCAATCCTCTTTCTACACTGCTTTTCACAATAATCTTTGTAAAATCTGAATCTGTCATTGCCTTGGAATAGTCCTCTGACTCATTGCCTAAATGTTGAGATGCACACTGTATAGTGATAATAATCTGTTATTGTTTTACTTTTCTCTATTTGGAATGCCCCCTCCATCTCTCCCTCGCCTGTCTTCCCTACTTTCTAATTTAGGAATGACCACCTACCCATCTGCCAGGATTCAGTATAAGCATCACACCCTCTATTACTTTGCTTATGGACCCGCCTTTTCTGCCAGAAGAATTGACCATCTTTTCCTTTCTGCTAAAACAATGTGAATACAAGTCACAATCAGCCTCTTCACTCATCTATAGCAAATTGTGCATCATTGAATTGCAAATTTGGAACCAGGTCCTGGACCTCAGATAAGAGTGTCGAAAATCTTCAAATTCCAACTGACTATTTGAAATGAATGAAACTATGCCTAGCCAACCCCCATGATGAACTTCAGTGATGTGTGGGGTATAAATTGATATGTTATGAGCCAAACCTGTTGTTTTGTTTTTAATCTAGCAAAACATCTTGAACTAGAACTTGAGTGTTTTATGCTTAAACTACAGCATAAATACTGTGATGCCTAAACTAGGTGTTTGCTTCATTCTAGTCCCTGATTCTTATTGTCTACTCATAACTAGCCCAATGACACTACCAATACCATTGACTTTGTCCAGCTGGTACTACTTTGCTGCAGTGCTTTATTTGGAACCTTATCCTAAACAAGGAACACACGTGAAGCAAATCTTTTTTTTCTGTGCTGACAATATTTGATGTCTCATGCCCTTACACAAAGTAGTGGCCTGACATAAATATTGCTTTTGAAAACTGAAAAAGTGTCTGTTTCCCCCAATTATACATCTATCACATGGTGATTTATAAAATATTTAGAACATATGAAAAAACAAATTGAAGAAAAATAAATTACTCATAAATTATTTCCTGTCCCCCTCTGCCAAACAGGATGTTATCTTGTTGGTTTGTTTTCTTCTAGTATCTTTCCATATGTATTTCTATGGATTTTTTTAAACATAAGATATACATATACTTCAGCTCTAGTTTCTCAATTCAGTTTCAAAGACTATTGAAACTAGAAGGAATCAACAAGATGACCTCATTCCTAATGTCTCATTTCACAAATAGGGAAACAGACTTCACAAATATCACACACCTAATAAAGCATGGGACCAGAGCTTGGATTCTAATATTTGTATATAAAGTTAAATTCTGCTATGAAATTGAAACACATTTATAAAACCCAATCATTGTATGTATTATTCATTTCCAATTATTTTAGCTTTAGTGGGGACATGACGTGATTAAAGAAATAACTTTACACTGGCATACATAAATAGAAGTCTAATGTTTTGTCTTCAGTGTACATTAGATTTATGAAGTTTTATTAGGTTTAGTCATGTCATGAATTCATAAAATGTGGCCAAATATCTAGGGTAATATAAAAGCAGAATGTATTCTTCTTGGGAGGAAAGTTCTCTATTTTTATCATTTTAACAAATTGTTCAGGTTAGTATACTGGAGGGAAAAAATGGAAAAAGAATACTCAGTTGTGATGCTACATATTTCAAAACAAAAGTCAGAAGGCTTGTGAGGGCCAGAAATCAATCATCTCAGAATAATGTCAATACTAGTCAATATCATTAATTATATTTCTTTGTTTTTAGAGTGCTGACAATAGTCTTACCTTCTTTAGGCCAAGAAGTGACAAGGGAATAGTGCAGGATGCTGGAACAGACATAGACAAAATATACCCACTGGCTTAAAGTTCCTGATATTCTTCTGTAAATTAGAAACCTAAATCTACAGGTCAGAGTTTCTACTTATACATACTGCAATCTAAGCCTTTTATTTCCACTCAAAAACTTTAAAAGTAATGGCTACAATTTACTTGCCATGTTCTTTCTCTTGATTCTTCCCTTCGCCATCATTTAGGCTTAGGTGTGTATATATAGAAGCTTTTTTCTTTCTTGTCACCCATCTGTTTCTTGCTGAGCTCAAACTAGGTAACAACCGCCTATCTGTGATCAAATGCTATCCCCCAAGCCACATATCATGACAAGAGGGAACACGTCAGGCAGGAGGAGGGAAAGGTGGCTAATTTTAAAGAATGGAAGCTGTGATTTGGAAATAAATAGGTTGGTAATAATCCCTGAAAGTACCTGCCACTTAGAACAAGAGGAAAAAAAGCCAAACAAGCAGAATGGTTATGATAAAGTATAGTTTTGATTTCAGACTCTCAGGGTTATAAGAAACCGAAAATCATTCCTTTTATGACACAACACAAGAAGGTTGTCCAGGGTGTATGTGCACACCTCCAGGGAGGGAGGATCTCTGTTTTTGGCAAGCAAATCTACAGTTGAAAGCTTCCTTTGGTCCCTGGCTCTGGACTGCCTGTGATCCTTTCTCACTGGGCCCAGTAGGGAGGAGCTACTCATTCTAATTGGCAGTTTTTCCATTCTCTGCTAGACCTATCTGCCACCCCCCACACCCCACACCTTCTCTTCTCTAAGATAAGCATGTGGACGATACTGTAGGTGTGTTCTGACAGAGCAGATTGGGACTGACACCTTGTCCTGTTACATCGCTATGAATTCAACGAAATATCCAATCTCTTTTTGGAGGCCACATTGTATGCTTGACTTCCATACAATGGAAGACAGTAGACTTACTGTCTGCTAAACTATCTCAAATGTCTGTGTTATTTCCGAAATCCATTACTTTGATTTATAATTGTACTGAAGTAAATTATCTTTCATAGATTTCTATTAATTTTCATTTTGTTAGACTTTATCAATTATTACTAAAGACATCTTTGGATCAAAAACTGAACACTGAATGCTCCCAGATGACAGGAGGGGATATCTCAGCAGTAAACATCTTGACTACCTGGTTTCTTGTGGCCATTTGGGGAGAGGGTGTTGATATTTTTCTGGTTTTCATCAATGTGCCAAAAATAAGATATTTAACTGAGAACCATGATCTATGAAGCTCTTAGGATCATCAAGTCTATTTCTCACACTTTTGACAGCAGAGTTGTACCAGGAGATTTATTAAAAACATATTTTACTGTGGACAGTTAAAAATATACACAGAAGCAAAGAGAACAGTATGATAATTTCAATATGGCTATATTTTTCAATTCATTTGATTTCAACCATTTTCAATACCTGGCCAATCTTGTTTCATCCATACCCTACTCACTCTGCCTGAAGTATTTTTGAGGCAATCTCAGAAATCACATTCTGTCTCTAAATATTTTGTTATATATATTTTAAAGATAAGGCCTCTTTATTCTAGCAAAACAATAATATCATTATTACAACTACAAATGAATATCAATATAATATAAACATTATCCTTAGAATCATCAGATATTCAGATAGTTTTCACCTTTCCCAAATTATATTTTATATTTATTTCTTTGCTTCACTTTATTTTTCCTTCTTTCTTTCCTTTTATTTTTTCATTTTATTTGAATCAGTATGTATGTATATATATATATATATATATATATATAGTAACTGGTTTGCATATCTCTTAAGGCTCTTTTCATCTCTATAATTTTGTGAATTTTTATATTGTTTTTGAATATATATATATATTTTTTTTTGGGGGGGGGGGTTGTCCTGTAGAGCTTCTCACAGTTTAGATTTCCTGATTGCCTCCACACGGTGTCACTTAATATGCTTTTTATGTTTCTCTGTCCTTTGAATTGTTTAAAATTCATTAGTTAGATCTAGAGACTTGATCAGATTCAGGTTCCTATTTACTTATTTACTTTTGCAATAGTACTTCATAGGTGGTGCTGTGCTAGGCTCTTCCATTATGAGGTATATGATGTTTGGTGATTGGAGGTATGTGTGTTGTATTTAATATCAATTATCTAGCATCTCCAAAGGTGGCTGGAGGTATGTGTGTTGTATTTAATATCATTATGCCCTCATGGGCTTAAATGTATTGAATATGTTTAATCTATTGCATTTATTGTCTTCATTGGTACTTAAATTGTCCCTTCTTTGGCCAGTACCATTTAGTTTGGCTTCTCACTCCTTTTGATAGGACTCTACTAGTCTCTGATAACTTCATAGCTTTCTGATATCTCAGGGTTGTCTTTATATCATGAGTGTTGAAGTTATAAACATAGTGACCAATAGCTCTAATAAGTCAAACGTTTAGAGTATCTTTCTTGAGGGAAAAAGAGGAGGCACTTTCATGGCCAAATGCATTCTAGATTTTGCTTTCTAAAACAAAGAGAGTTTAATAAAAACCAAGAAAGAGAGTTACAGTTTAATACTTGGTTTCATATTCAAAGGTGGAGCATGAAATTGTCGTGATGGACTTTTCTTGGATAATAGACTAGCTTGTACCACTGAGAAATAATAATAGCATAGAATCCCAAACAACCAAAATAATGCTTTTAGATTCAACATCTGTTTGTTTTCAATGACCCTATGTTCAAAGTCCATAATAGTGCCAAAATCATGTAATCAGAGAGACAAGTATACATGTAAATTATGATAAAAATACCATCTCACATTTGTATAACGTTTCAAACTTCGCACAGTACTTTAACATACATTATCTCCATTTGATTGCAATCTTTATGACAGATGTTTAAAGGGAAGAATAAACTCAAGGATTATGCTAGTAAGTTGTTACTATCTGGGGAAATCTCAGGGGATTTTGCTTCTCCATGGTTTAAAGAATGAGGAAATATGTGAAATAGTAGATAGATACCCACTGACTTCATTCTGGTAGTATTGGTGTTGTAGTACTGAAAAAAATAATAAAGTTAGGATAATAAAATTGAAATGAGTTAATGGTTATAAAAATAGGAGTATACAGATATATATACAGATATATCATTTTTGTAATATTCATATTTATTAGCACAGGTGGATACACCAAAGATTTTTGTGCTGGGATAGATGGTAGCATGGTCACTTGACCAAATGCATTGACCTATTGCTTTTTCTAGGTTGAATATTTTCCCCCTTGTATTTCATCTGTCTCATTTTCAATATTTTCTACTATTTTTTTCAAATTCACTAAGAAGTTGGAGTGCTGAATATCTCCAACTATTTTAATGACATGTCTGGAAAATGAAGGAATATTTTTCTGGAAAGTGATTTGCAGATAGTTATACTTCTGGGCTTGAAGAAATCTAAAGAGTGATTTCTAGTTAGCTTCACCTTTTAGCACTAATCACACCTAAGTTAGTGGCCGTAGAGGGAGGGGGCAAACGTGTAAAGACAGTCCCACCGCAACACAGTCAGTGCAATGGTGGAGAGATGTGCAATATATCATGGGGGTGGAGGAGGAGGACACCTGACCTGTCCTTCTACCCCAGGTACTTAGCAGAGTACTGTGAGCCTAAAGCAGGGCTCATTGGTTACTGCAAGTAAAATTATGTTCAGATTTGTCACTGTTCCGTGAGAGGAAATGATTACACTGTTCTCACCAATACATTTTCATCAAAGTGACTTATTTTCTAGGAAAAAAAAAATACTTTTAAATAATCTGCATCAAACACCTTTTTCAAGAAAAGGAACAGAACAATGTCGAGTAGCTAGAACCATTCTCTATGCTGGGGTTTAGGGGTCTGAGAGCATCTTTCGCTGTCTTAGTACCCAGGATTGATGCAGCTAATCCCATTAATGGGTTGTGTGCTTCCCTTCCTCCCTTATCACACTACCAGATACAAGAGGTGTGAGGATCAAAAGTTTTTTTAGTATAATTTATTTCTGAAAAGTTGCCAGAGATGATTATTAATTCCAGACCATGAGCCAAGTGCTAGAATCTCCATGGCTTATCGTCACTAAGCTGGACAAGGTAAGGTCAGGTGACCGTCTTGCTATTCTGTTACTCTCCACTAAAGAGATAAAATGGAAAATTCTGCTTAAAAAGCTGTCTTTTCAAAAGGAATTGCTGATGAAACAACCTACCCTTAAATAGATGAGATTATTGACCTTAACCAAAAGATCTAATGTTGACAGGCTACCTCTAAGCACCTAAGACTTAATGGTCTCTGTCTACAAAACCCTTTGTAACAGCTTTTATCTTCATGTGTACATAAACTGTGAGATTTCGAATCTGCTAAGGTGTCCTAAATACCATTAGTTATTTTTATGACTACCTTTAGCAATATTTTAAATACCAGATTATCTTATTTGAATGCTGGTAATTTTAGGAAACTCTAAGTTTCCTAAGGCTTACAGTATATCTTCTTTTTGGCTAACAGTTGGCTCTTATTAATTGATTAGTGAGGTCAATAAGTTATCGGGTATCCTTTACATTTCCAACAACTGACACTTTCAAAGGATGAAGCATTTCACGTCTAGAGCATCCTCACCGTCCATCGAGAAATATTGAGAGGGAAGTAAGCCTCTACCCCTCAGTGACAGTTTTTTAGGAACTTGCCATTTCTCTGATTAATTTCCATATATTTTTTTGAAGTCTCTGCTCTTCTGTCTTCTTTCCAGTTTTACTTTTAGGTGAATGATTTTCTCTTTTCTCCATGTCTCAGTGTATGTTACCATGGATTTCACAGAGCTAGTTTCTCACTCCATGTCCTGTGTGATTAAAAATCATTTGCAAATCAGGCTGTACTTAGATAAAAGCCTCAGCCCATCTGGGATATAATGGAGTGAGATTAACAGTCTCCACTACATCCTCTTCTAACTTCTCGTTAAAATAATAATGACAGGGCTTCCCTGGTGGCGCAGTGGTTGAGAATCCGCCTGCCGATGCAGGGGACACGGGTTCGTGCCCCGGTCCGGGAAGATCCCACATGCCGCAGAGCGGCTGGGCCCGTGAGCCATGGCCGCTGAGCCTGCGCTTCCGGAGCCTGTGCTCCGCAACGGGAGAGGCCACAACAGTGAGAGGCCTGCGTACCGAAAAAACAAAAATAATAATAATAATGACAAATAAAAGAGAAGGCTATTCAATTACGTTTGGAAACTATGGATAACAGCCAACAATTTTAGTATAGGAAAAAATTTCTTCTGTTTGTTACATGGACAAACTTATAGAAAAATCACAATTAGTTGATTAGATCAATCGAATTAACAGCTTCAGCCAACAAAATATTGTATACACCTGCCTTGAAAACTAAAATCCAATACCAAAGAGCTTCTCGGTAGAAATTTAGGAGTTGTCTCCTGAGCTTGCTTAGGTCATGTTTTCTCTTAATACCCCTTACACAATTTATACCTCACTGGAAATTCTATTTCTGTACTTAGTTAGAAAATACAATTCCTGGTACAAAATAAGGCATGTATAGGGGTAAATTAGTGGTTGGGAACCACACACCGTGATGTAGACTCTCCATAGAAAGCTTATGTTGATGAAGGAGCTATCAGAATGACAGAGACCTGAATGAAGGGCTTGTTGGAGGGATATATTACATATGGTCAAGAAGAATCATAATTTCTTAAACTTCTTTAAAATAAAAATGCTTGGTATAGTTAGATAACCATGAGATTTAAAGATAGATGAATGGTGTGGATGGGATGGTAAGAACTTTTGCAGCTTATATAAGGGACAGCCACTTGAATATTTGGAAAAAATCATACCTCTTTGAAAGACATTTCCATAAAATAAACAAAAAATTAGATGTATTCCATTAAGTTATGGGAAGCTCAAATGTACATTTGAAAATCTTCAGGTTGGTAATTGAATTTTTTGATTAAAAAATTTTTAATGATATCAAAATTTCTAATCACTGAAGAATAAAGGTAAGTAAAAACTAGACCATAATGTAAGATAGATGACCAAGGAAAAATCGAAGGAGTATAAAAATTTTAAGTATAAAATATGAGCAAGTATAGCTGCTATAACAACATATTTAAATAGTAGCTACTTTATTATAAAAGCAGTGTTGGAATTGTATTAATATAACACTACTATCTGACACCTTCAAGATGTATAACACAAATACTGTATAGAAAAAGAACTTAAAGGAAAGGTCAACAATATAAACAGGAAAAGCGATGTCAATATTATTAATCAGACAATGTAGAAGTATAAAGTGAGGGAAAGAGAGTCACTATATTTCAATAAAATTATAATAAAGCAATATTAATTTCTACTCTGTCACCCTCCAAAGTATATGTTACAAATCCTATTAATTATGTTTTGAGACAATATCAGGAATCTATTTTTGGAAGACTTCCATTCCTATTGTCTGGTACAGATCAACAGGACACAACACTGTTTTGGATAAAATAAACAGAGCTTAGAAAACACATCTCTTCTTATAGAATACAGTGATGACTCTGAGTTTCATGAATTTAATTTTAATTGGATAAAATCTTCACTTTGGAAGCTTATTTGGTTTTAATTTAGAAGATGAAAAAACTTACAAATAAACTGGTGACATTAACATTTTTAAGCATACATAATCAAGTATTTTCTGAGTGCACTCAGAAGGTAAGTTGAGCAGGGAGGCGTGAGACACTTAATCCATGCAACTGACAGGAATACTTTCCTTCAAATATTAAAGGCATTTAACTGAGGATTTTTTGTCCTGCTTATCTTGACTCATCTTTCCATGTTACAGGATATCCTCTGTTTTGTCTTATTTGGGAAAAACTAAAGATATTGCTAAAGGCTCTTTTCCCATATAGGTTATTACAGAATATTGAGTAGAGCTCCCTGTGCTATACAGTATGTCCTTGTTGATTGTCTATTTTATGTATAGTAGTGTGTATATGTTAATCCCAGCCTCCAAATTTATCCCTCCCCCCACCTGAGAATCTGAAAAAGAATAGATATATGTATAACTAAATCACTTCACTGTACACCTGAAACTAACACAACATTGTAAATCAACAAATAAAAATTTTAAAAAGATATTGCTAAAGGTGACTGGGAAAGATTTATAATTTTATTGGGAGATAAATAATTTATATCTTTTGACATTTCACTTTAGAAGATGATGATATTAGTACCCCTACCCTTTCTTTTACTTCTCCAATTTCACTAATTTTGGGCATATGTACTTTCATTTTAATATTCCTAAGATTGAATTTTGTGTTATAAACCACAATGAAGTTTTTTTTGAGTGTGTGGATTTATTCTAGAGCTTCTAAAAAATATATTGAACAGTAATTACATTATAGTGCCTGTGAAAATACTATTCACTGCATAGCCAAGAACTGAACTCATCCTACATTTATACATTTTTTGGTATTTCCTATTCCTCTTATAATTGATAATGTCTTTTCACTCATGTTCAATTTTTCTCTTGTTTGCCTTTATCACATTCTCATTGTCCTTTCCCTATTCTGCACCAAATCCCACCTTCTATTGAGTCCTCTTTGCCCAGAGACCTCCTTCCAAGAGCCCTCAGCAATCCTGCCCCTAATGCAGATTCTGTTCTTTAAAACTTCTAAACAGCTGTCACTTTGACATTACTTCTATGCTTTCCTAGGTAGATTTCTTCCTTTATTTCATGTTACTTAATTCTTGGATTACTCATTGGTTTCATTAACACTTTCTTAATTAACTTCATAAAGAAAGGTGGGTGAGAGATAAATTTTCTAAGTTCTTATATATCTGAAACTACTTTTATTCTACAACGGCACCTGATTAATAATTAGGTAGAGTATGGAGTTCATGGTGAAAATTGTTTACCTAAAAAACTTGGAGGGCATTGCTGCATTGTCTTCTTGGATCTAGTGTGACTGATAGAAAGTGTATCAGTTTGGTTATTGTTTCTTTTGGGATGACAGTTTTCTCCCTGTGAACATTTTTAGGGTCTTTCTTTATCTTTGATGTTATGAAATACCACAATAATATTCCTAGAGATAAGTCTTCCTTTATTCATTTAGAGCGGCCTTTTCAATCTGGAGACTCTGAGAAAATGTCAGTTATTTGTCTTTTAATAATTTTCCTGGAATTTTCTCTTTTCTCTATTAGGCAGATATTCTAGATTGATGTTCTTTTATTTTTCCTCTTTTCTTTCCCATTTCTTTGTGTTTTTTGTTTTATATTATGGATGATTTTCTCAACATTATCTCCTAAAACTTCTATTTATTTTTCTTTACCAATCATGTTTTAAAATTTCAAGAGTTTTCCCTTGTTCTCTGATCTTTTTTCATAAATTCCTGATTTTAAAGGTAAACTAACTGAAAACACTAGTTAGAGACATTTTATAACTCTCCCCACCACCCCAATTCATCATTATTCTCTGGGACTTTTTTTTTTCCTGTTTACCTTGGTCTTTTTTGGTTTTCAAGATTTCCTCAAACGATGTTTGTTAGTATTTAAACATGAGGAAATGGAAGGCCATTTGAGATCTCAGGGTACTTGTGCTAGGTTTCTGAAATGATTGACCATTATTGGGGTGACAGATAATACATGTTAGGACACCTAAATGTTGGATGCAGAGGGTTTAATCTGAATCTCCAACTTGACATTAGCATCATAATTCACTCCCACCATCTGTCCGTTTTATCTTGTGTTCCTCATTTCCAAGTTTCCCTGAGGTACTTCCAAGCAAATAACTTTCTCTTCAGCCATGTATGCCTCTATACACATTCTAGGTTGTATTTGCTCTGCCCTGTTGCATCACTTATTGCATTGTTTTATTACTTATTGAAATCTCTCATTCTTAGATAACCCATCTTCTATTTATCACTTGTTGTATGACTATAAGTTTTCTATTCTTTTACAATAAATGTGATGTTACCCTTAGGATGGAGAGAAGTTGACATGTGATCAGTCTGCCATCTTTAAAAAGCTCAATTTGGTTCTTACTTAACTTTGTAAGTGCTCATAGACACAAAAAATACCAAAAGGGATGCTTTATTGATTGACAGAGAAGAAAATGCACATACTTAAAATGTACACTTTGATAAATTTTGACATATGCTTGTGAAACAAACACAATAAAAATAATGAACATAGACATCACCCCCCCCCAAAGTTTCCTCATGCCCATGTAGTCCTTTTCTCTCACCCTGCCCCCTCCTTAACCTCCACCAACAACTTCTCTCTGGTTCTCTGTCATATAGATTCGTTTGCATTTCCTATAATTTTATGTAAGTGGAATCATATTCAACCTTTTTGTCTGGCTTCTTTCAGTCAGCATAATTACTTTGAGATCCATCCATGTTGCTTAATATATCAAAAGTTCATCATTTTTATTACTGAGTAATATTGCATTGTATGGTTATACTACAACTTGTTTACTCATTCACCCATTGATGGCCATTTGGGTTGTTTCAAGTTTTTGGCTATTAATAATAAAGTTTCTACGAACATTTGTATATAATTCTTTGTATAGACATGCTTTTATTTCTTTTGAGTAGGTTCCTAATAGTGGAATGGCTTCATCACATGGTGGGTGCGAGATGGTCTCAGCCTGGTGTGTCCCTCTGCAGTCATGTTTAGAGGGCCTAGGCTTCTGAAGCTTTGGAAATAGGAGCTGATCCAATTGAATTTTTTTATACCAACAGAAAGATTTATGAAAGATGATTTTTAAGATCTACCATTTAAATTACCATTTTTTAATAGCGACAAACATTGAAGTACTGCTATGGACTGAATTGTTTCCCACTAAAATTCATATGTAAAAGTCTAAACTCCCATTGTGAGTATATTTGGAGATAGGGCCTTTATGGAGGTAACTAAGGTTAAATGAGATCATAAGGGTGGAGCCCTGATCCAACGGTATTGATGGCCTTATAAAAAAACCCAAAGAGCTCTCTCTCTTCACCTTGTAAGGACACAGTGAGAATGCAGCTGTCTGCAAGCTAGGAAGAGAACACTGAAATCAAATCAGCTGGCACCTTGATCTTGGCTTTCCCATCCTTCAGAGCTCTGAGAAAATACATTTGTTGTTTAAGTCACCCAATCTGTGATATTTTGTTATGGCAGATGGAGCAAACTAATACAAGTAACTAGAAAGAAGTCTCATAAGATAAGAGATGAGAGATGCATTATCTTTGTTTAGAAAATTATACAACTTCATTGAAAGACATTGAACAGATTTAAATAAATTATTTGAAAGATAGTATTATAAGAAAATCAATTGTCCTTGAATAAATCTATGAATTCAGTTTAATTCTAATCAAAATCAAGACAGAGTCACAAACTTGTAATCAAAAGCAAAGTTTTAATAATGAAGACACAATTTAAAAAGAACAAGGTGAGGGACCTGCTTTACCAGGTTCCAAGGCTCATTATTAGGCTTTGATAATTAAGAGTATTCTACTGCTGGAGAGCTGGAAATAGATCAAGGGAAAAGGTTCAGATTCAGATCTGTCCACTTTGATGAAAACTTTATATCTGACCAAGGTGGTATTGTAGATTAGTGGAGAAAGGATGAACATAAAATAAATGGTGCTAGGAAAATGAATTATGCATATAATATAAAAAATGGATATCTACCTCACACTACACACAAAAGAAAATCCATTGGGTTTTAGGTCATTTGGGATATCTAAATAGAAAGGGCAAAAATTAAACTTTCTAAAGAAAATATGGGTGTTTGTTTTTGGGCCTCAGGACTGAGAAGAATGTCCTAAATCAGAACTCCAACATACAAACCACAAAAGAAATATTGTTAAATTTAGTATCACTCAATTTTAAAGTTCTGTTCCACAAAAGATACAGTAGAAAAGTGATATGGAAGTCACAAATTAGGAGATATTTGCAGTGAATGTAATCAACAAAAGGTGTATATCACACAGAACTACAAATCAAGAAGGAAAGTTGGTAGAAAAGTGGGCAGAATATATGAACAATCATTTCACAGAAAAGAAAGCACAACTGATTGATGAATTATGAAGAGATGCTCATATTTGGATAAGTAAAAGTGAAGATCATGTTCACATTCAGGTAAGCAAAACTGAAGACCATAATGAGATTTGATTTTATGCCTTACTATACTGTGATAAGTAAACACTTACATACACACAGAACAACCATCACAGCTATTAATTATATTAAATATTTAGAGAAGATGTAATGAAACAGGAATTCTTATACCCTGTTGGTAAGAGTGTAAATTAGGACAACCACTTTGGAAAATATAAATTGACATTGCCTAGCCACACTCCTAGATACAGAAACCCTTACAGATGTCATGAGGAAACTAAACAAGAATGTGTATAGTAGAATTGTTTGCACTAGCAAAGCATGATAAGCAAACCAAATACTTATCAATAAGAGATTGGACAAATAAAAGTGTGCATTAATATAATTTGATATTATAGTGCTAGGAAACATTGAAATAATACTATGTGAGCATATCTCATAACTATAATGTTTAAACAAAAAGAAAAATGTTAGAGAAGATTTTTTAAGGTATAATCTTATTTTTTACATTATGTATATAAAGATTAACATATGTCAACCTAAAAAGTGAATTGAGGAAACATTCAAAGGTAATAAAATTATAAAGAAAGGAAATGTCTAACATAAAATTCGGGATAATACATTACTGAGTGTGGGAGGGAAATGACTGGTGGGGAACACATGAAGAAATTCAGTTAAATAGGTGAAATTCTATTTATTAAGCTGGGTAATGGATAAATATTTATATTTTCATTATAGTTATATGTGTAGAATATAATCTTTGAGGTATTTTCTGCATAGTTTATAAATGTGATATATACTTCTAAAATATATGAAATATCACAAAATAAATGATAAATTATAATTCTTTTTCTTATTTACCAAATTTCTGTGGTATATTTTGACTCCCCCTTTTGAAAGAAAAAGAATTTTGTGTAATTGTAGTGACATTCCCTGCCATTACTTCTCCCTTTCTGACCCCTGTTTTTTATTAGATTATTATCTTTATATTGTCAAGGATTATGGCAATGACATTTTCTGTATAATTATAATGAGGTCTACTGAGCTTTCTCTAAAGATTGTGTCAATATTTAACTGCAATATAACTACATTTACATTTTTATTATTATAAGAATATTATCTAAAACAGAACAATGTAATGTGGTTGTAAATTTGTCATCTACTGCCTGCAGGTGAATTTTGAAGTGTCATATTCTCATGGATTATCTTTAAATTCCTTTTGAATTCATTTAGAATCATCAACGATTCTCAAACTTAGTGAATATCAGAGTTACCTTGGGAAATTTGAAAAATACTGATACTTAAGGCTCACTTGTAGACATCGGATTTTTCTTTTTTTTTGCAAGGGTGGAAGGTGGATAGTTTGAGCACAGGGATTTAAAATCTTCCAACTGATTCAAATTTGGCCTATATTATGACTTATATGCTACTATTTCTTGTATCCTATATTTTTAAAATATTTATATCTTCAAAATTCTATGGACCTTTCTTCAAGTACATTTTTAAAATAATTTTTTAGTAAGTTTCTGAGTCCATGACTATTTGAAAATGTCTTATTTAGTCTAATATCTGATTGACAGCTGAGTATAAATTTCTAAGACCAAAACATAATCAAAAAATTATATTTCAACAGTTAGTAATGCTGACGAGAAGTCTGATGTCAGTCTGCTTTTTAAATTTATGTAGATTAGATTACTTTTGTAGATTTTAAAAAAGCTTTTAATACTTTTTTTCAGAACTCTTGTTATTTTTATTAATTATGATTTAACACAACTGGCAAGCTACAAAATCTAGCTCAGCATGTCAAAAATTAGGTAACCCTCTTCCACTGATTTTATCTTTTTAATATTATTATTTTTAAATATTTGTTTACTTTTTATTGGGTTATAGTTTTTTAACGATTTGTTTGTTTTTCTTCTTGGGGTTCTGAAGTTTCTATGGTATGTGTCTTCCTGTGGGTCTTTTTCTTAGCACTGGGCAGACTATTTCAGTATAAATATTATATTTTTTCTTCCAGTTTTGTTGAGATATAATTGACATATAGCACAGTTCAAGTTTAAAGTGTACTGCATAATGCTTTGACTTACATACATCATGAAATTATTACCACAATACATTCAGTGAGCATCCATCTCAAACAGATACAAAATTTAAAAAAAAATTTTTCCTGTGATGAGAGCTTGTAGGATATATTCTCTTAACAATTTTCATACATAACATACAGCAGTGTTAATTATATTAATCATGTTTTATATTACATCTCTAGTACTTATTTATCTTACAACCTAAAGTTTGTACCTTTTGACCATCTTCATTCAATTATCTTTTATTAGCTCTGGGAAATACCCTCTTATTTTTCTCTTGTGTTCTCTGTTTCTGAAACTCATTTATAGCATGTCCAATAGAAATATAATGCAAGCCATGTGTGTCATTTCAAGTTTTCTAGTAGGTATATTAAGAAAAAATAAAAAAAACTAAAAGGAAACAAGTAAAAAGAGTTTAAATGATATTAAAATTAAGAAATTTTGCTTAAAAATTTTTTTCTTAGTGTTAAGCCTTTGAAATCTGTGTATTTTACGCTTATGACATATTTCAATTCAGACTAGCCACATTTAAAGCATTCAACAGCATCTGTGGCTAGTGTATTGCGCAGTTGTCATTCTATTAAGCAGATGTTGCCAACTTGGAGTTCTTCTCCTTGTCTCTTACGTTTTTGGGATACGTTCCATTTTTTTTAGCTCTGTAATCTGGAAGATTACAAATTTAAACTTTCAAATTACCATCTTGGACTTTAGTACTATCCATTTTATTGTTTAGTTTATTCACTGATCTTTCTTCCTTCTTCCCTTCCCTTCCACTTCCCTCTCTTCACCTCCCCTTTCTTCCTCTCCCTTTCCCTACCCTTCCTTCCCTTCTGTGACTTCCCCTCTTCTGCTCTGCCCTCCCCTTCCCTAATTTCCCTTCCCTTCTCTCCCCTACCCCTTTCTATTTCATACATTCATCTGTCAAGAACTATGTCATAGCATCCTATTTGTTTCTGGATGCAATATTGCCTTAAATTTACCTGAGGATAATAAATTATATTTTTTAAAAATAATTTTTACAGTTTCCATATATGTTCTAAATTATCAATTTCATTTGGGATAAGTTTTGCTTAGTTTCTTGCTTATTTTTTCATATAGGTAGTTCCTCTTAAATATCCAATGAACCTCTGCTTTAAATTCTTATTTATGAATAAAGGATCTGATTGATCAGTACAGGTGATGGGTCTGTTGCCTGGGAGGGATGACCATGTGTTCCATATAAATACCACGATGACAGGCAGACTTCCCTAATGTTGCACAGGAGATTAAAAAGGCATAGTTTTCAAGCAATGAAAATTTTAACCTAGAGTCTCTGTGTTTGTGAAAGAGTGTGTGTAAGCGATTGAACTGCTAAATTCCCCGGGGATGGGGAATATGTCATTTAAATTCTTTTTTTACATTTATTTTTATTGGAGAATAGTTGCTTTACAATGTTGTCTTAGTTTCTGCTGTACAGCAAGGTGAATCAGCTATATGTATACACATATCCCCTCTTTTTTCGATACACTATTCATATTTTCACATGGTGCCTGAATCATAGTAGGAATTCGTTTGAATTAATGTGATTCTTTTTATTCTTCTTTGTTGCTTTTAGTTTTCTATTTTTTGTTATCTGATCTTTGTTTATTATGTTATTTTTTATTCGGAAATATTGCTAGATTTGGAAATCTAGCAACACCGGTGTAACTTAAGAAAGTGATGGGTTTGAAGCTATATGTCAAATAGAAATGTGCTTATGTAAACATGTATATATATGCACACATGCTTAATGTCAAATATAAAAGTGAATGTATTGACTTCACAGCACATAATAAAGTTCGTTCATTTATATTACCTCCTCTCCTCTTTTTCCACTTCCTCTAGGGATGTCTGTGACCTTGGTCCTAGTCCATTACCAACAGTAAATAGGTAAATTTGTTTCAGAATTTATAAAATATCCATCTATTTGTCCTCATTAGGTATATTGTAATTGACCTTTTTATATATTTGTACAGATTTAATTGCTCTATGTTAGGCTTTTCTTTCCATAATTTAACCACTTAAACAATTAGAATTTGTTTATTCTACCTTAGCTGTTGGTTCCCAGGATTTTCCATCTTCAAGTGGGCATGAAATGAGGGAAACATTACTGCTATATTTCCTGATTTTTTTTTTCTTGGTTTGCTTAGGAAAATGTCTTTCAGTTTATGAAAATGTCTTCAAACTTAGATGCAGTAGAATTTTTGAGTTACATCTCTTTTTTCCCAACACATTGTAGATCAACATCCTGGCATCTAACATTGCTTAGGAGAAGAGTCAGAGGTCAGCTTGACTTATTCAGTTTTCTTTCTGAATGACATGTGGGCTTTGCCTGGATAATTAGGAAATGTCTTTATTATTTTTGGATTTCTGTAAATTCACTGGGATATCCTTTGGTGCACATTGCTTTCAATCATCTTTCCTTTGAATCTGACTCTTCAGGTCTGCTTTATTTCAGGAAATTTTTATTATACTATATATTTGAAATTTTTTTTTTTACTCCATGTGTTCTAGTTTGCTTTCCCAAGAGCAATTACTCAAAAATTGAATCCATTGCCTTTTCTTCTTATTGTTGTTTTCTGTCTAATCATTGTGATCTCTTTATCTTTTTACTCTGAATTTTATGTGATTATTTTTTCCCCAAGATTTACTTTCCTACCACTGAACAGACTTACTCTACTATAATTCAATTCCTTTCTGCTTCTAATGGGATATCAAATAGTTTAAAGGTTTTAATTTCCTCTTCAGTTTCTTTGGTAGCTTGTCAGCTACCTTTCCATTGTATTCTATTTTTGAAACTTTGTTGATATCCTGCATTATTTTTGGTCTCTTTCATGACTTAATTCATGGACTCCATGTTATCTCTAAATTCCTTAAGCATACAGAAAAATTTTGCCTCACATTTCCTTCTGTTTCCTTTGGATGCATTTTCCAAAGAATTTTTCATCTCTATTGCACTTGTGATTTCCATTATTTTATTCTTTGTCTTTTTTTGCTTTTTGTTCCATATAAATGAATTCAATTCATTCCCAGCCTTCTATTCGTGCCCCCACTCCCCATTGCAAAAGATACATTTCCTGACTTTCCTTTTTTTTAATGTTACAATGGTTGAATTGTCCCCTCAATCCTTGGCCAGGAGAACTATATGCTGATACTTAGTATCTTTGATTTTGTCATTTAACCATTGATGGCAGTGGGAAGGAATGGGCTTGGATAGTGTATCAGCAGCAGCCATTGTTTAACTCTTATCTCTGAGTATATTTTCTCTGTCCAGAGTATGAATTACCCTGGTTGGGGGAATTGAGGAATTAATTACACTAGTATTTTGACACAACAAAAATGATTGATGAATTATTACATATAAATATTTCTATTAAGATTTGCCAAGTTCAGATCAAGTACATCCTCTTACATGAAACTTTTCCCACTACCCCCTTCCCAGTGGTCTCTCTCACTTTGATATTCTTATGAAGCTTCCTGTTAGCAAGTGATGCCATGTTAAATATGTACTGCCGTGTAGTGCTCATTGTGGTTTCTCCTGGATCAGTCGTGACTCTCTAACTTTATGTAGGCTCTCTGAAGACAAGAATGGTGCCTTTTACTTCTGTTTCATCCATGACTCCCAACACATTTTAGGGTACATGGTAAGTACAAAAGTAACACTTCTTGATTGGTTATTGACTAAACTATTATCTTTTGGAAAGGTAAGGTTGGATTACCTTTTTGATTCAAGTAATTATGTTGGAAGCATGTTTAAAGCACCTACAATGTCCCAGAGAGTTACTGGGTACCATCAAATACATTGCATAATTTTTATCCCTTGATAACCCTGTAAGTGTTATTAACACTATATTACAGATGAAAACACTATGGCCTACTGATAGATTAACTCCCCAAGTTCTCACAGATAATAAAATAATTAATAATTAAATGCCACTTTCTAACATGACAGCTTATGTTTTCTTCCTCAAGGTATTCAGTGGCATTCCTTGTAATATTCAATTATTCCTTATAGAAATAAGATATTCTCTCCAGGATTTGAAAGATACTTCCTCAGAGTTTAGACAGTACCCGTATTTTAGAATATGGTATTTTGAAATTTTTGTTTTGCTATAATTAAGCTGAAAAAAGTTTCATAATCTTTTTCCCACTCAACCCTGACATTCCAAAGGTATGGAACTCACCACCATTATCCAAAGTGACTGCTAAAGCTACAGCCATCACTTATGTGTTACAAGTGGCACAGTGAAGGAGGAGGAAAAGGGACATTTCGTTGAAATCATTTGGCTACTCCTAGTTGTTGTTTAAATTCTAATTTCTTCAGTGGCCTATGGTGACTTCAAATAATGAGGAAACAGATGGCAATTAGGGTTTGGCAGAAATTCTTGTAAAACTCATTGCAGCCTCGGAGGACTGGAGATGAATTACATGACCAGAAGCTAAAAGGAACTGTAGCAAGCACCATCCCATGGATTGAGAGGACATGAAAAGAAAGGAAAAATGATTGACAGTGTTTTATGCCAGAAATGCATCTTTGAAGAGATTATGATCCAAGGACCTTGGGTAACAGGGTTTCCCTTTCCAGAAATACATTCCCTTTACTAAATGAGGGACACCTGAACTTCATGTTCATCTTTTAATTAATTAATTTATTAATTCAACAACTATTTTGATAGCTTTACTGAAATATAATTCACATAGCATGATATTCATCTATTTAAAGTATAGAAGTAAGTCAGTGAGTTTCAGTATATTTATAGAGTTATGACATTATCACCACAATCTAATTTTTTAATATTCCCATTAGTATAAAAAGAAACCCTGTTCCCATTAATAGTCACTCCCATTTCTCACTCCTCTTTCTTCTTTCTCCCCTGCTACAATCACAGGCAGCCACTAATCTTTGTGTCTCTATAGATTTGTCTATTATATATATTTGATAAAAATGAAATTATGTGAAATGTGGTCATTTGTGACTGGATTCTTTCACTTAAAACAATGATTTCATCTCTATTGTAGCAAGTATCAGTAATTGAATCAATAACTATTTTTGAGTGTGAATTGTATAATGGGTTCAGTAAGACATTAGGGATATAACTAGAGCAGGGTGCCTATATATATATAAAACTAGAGACATAGTGCCTGTCCTTCTAGAGCTTTTAGCTTAATGGGTGAAGGTTTGAAAAAATCATCACACAAATAGCTATATAATTAAAATTGTGATAAAACTAGTATGGATAGCACAAGGATGTCAAAGTAACCTGAAATGTCAAGAAAGGAGTTTTGGGCTTCCCTGGTGGCGCAGTGGTTGGGGGTCCGCCTGCCGATGCAGGGGACACGGGTTCGTGCCCTGGTCCGGGAGGATCCCGCATGCCGCGGAGCGGCTGGGCCCGTGAGCCATGGCCGCTGGGCCTGCGCGTCCGGAGCCTGTGCTCCGCAACGGGAGAGGCCACAACAGTGAGAGGCCCGCATACCGAAAAAAAAAAAAAAAAAAAAAAAGAAAGGAGTTTTGATGAAAGTCATATTTAAATTGAGGACTCAGCTATGAGGAAGAATTGGCCAAAGAAAGAGGCATCAACATGTGATTATTGAACTCCTGCTATATACCGGGCTAAATAAAAGGTCAGGAACCAGAGAGATAAAGACATGGTTATTGTCTTGAAGCAGCTTATGACATAGTGAGGCATCACAATAGATAGATACACAATGCCAATATAGTGATAAATCGTGTAAGAGTGGTAAACTCACTAACAGTTAGGAACTTAGGGGAGAGGCATCTGGCATGGTCAGGGGACTGAGGCTTAAATAAATCTTCCCGTGAAAGTTTATGTATCAGCTGAGTTCTAACAGAGAAAAGGAGCCATCCACTTGAAGAATGACCAGAAGGCTGCTTCAAGCAAAAATAGCAAAATCGGCAGAGGCTTGAGATGACAAGAGAGCAGGCTGCTTTCAGGAAATGCATTCTATAACAGAGCTTTTTGAAATTATCCTGATTAATTCAGGAATCTCTAATGGGCTCTAATCTTTTATCTGTTTTCTAACACCATATAGCTTTGGATTGTCTCCAGTCATGAGAGTGTAGCTCCATGTTCTACGCGTGGTCCTTTTATACGAAGCATTTTAATGAAAACCACAGTATTCTAAGAATGTAACTACCTCATCACATGAGATCGTTCTGCACTGTTGTGTGTTAAAATAAATCATTGTGTGTAGCACTTAGTCTGTATCCGGGAGATTATTCTGTAGATCCATATTTAGTTAGGCTTATTGAGTTTGGCTCATATTATTAACATTATTAGGGAACTAATAATGGATGTATGTTTCATTTTCCATTAGCAGTGCATTCTAGTTATAATACTCAAGCACTAGCTCAAGAGATATTTTCAATAAAATATCCCATTTATAGCCACTAGTGGAAAAAGAAAACACTCACTCCTCTGGCATAAAAATTTAACTTTACTAAAGTGAATTTAACTTGGTGACTTAAAGGGATATTTCATTGAGTCATGACAGCCAGATCTTTGAAGAAAAGGTTAGAGGAGAAGGGAACTCAAGGTTGGGACCAGGAAGTATTGATGAAAAACTCAGCTTCCAATCAGTGTTAGTATCACAAAAAGGATCTAACACATTAACTGAATAAGAAAACTCATGAGTCTCAGATTCATATCAGGAGTTTGTCTAGCTTGCACTTGGATCCTAACTCTACTTCTATGCTCTATTTCTAGAGTATAATATGGAGAGGGACTAATGGAGCAGGTTTGGAAGACAACTATGAATGGTCAGTAAGGTGAATCTTCCTCATGGAAAACCTGTTTTTGCCTTTATGGTTCACAATATGTTGGCAGGAGATGGGGAGCTATAGCTGCTACTGCTTATTTGGGTGAGTTAAGATCTCTGAAAAAAGCTTTTCCCTCCAACATACCTGCTGTATGATTAGGACATCCTCATAGTTCACCTGAAATTTTGGGGAAATATATAGATCTCTGGCTGTAATGGAGGGAGTAGTCCTCCAGGCCACTAGGGGAAACTTTGTCTCTGCTCTTGTTCTAGCTGTCAACTTATACTCCTCAAATAGTTTTCTACCATTTTTTGTTGGTGGTGGTGGTCTATTTGGTTTTTTACTGTGTGCCTCAGAGAGCCTCAGAATAATGAATAGTGATTAGCATCAGGGATTACTAAAATATATGTTCATGGATATAAATACATGATCTTATAGGATTTATTTATCCAGTAAATATTTGTTGAGCATCTCCTTTGGAGCAGGCTCTGTTTTCAGTGCAGGCAATTGGTAAGGAACAAGAAACACAAGATTGCTACCTTCATGGAACTTATATCCTAGCATTTCATCACAATCTAGATAGGTCACAGGATCAAGAAGAGGGATCTTGTCAAGGTGAGGCTCCTTTATATCCTTGGATTCCTTGCTGTTTTATATTTAGTGTTCAGATCATGCAGAGATTAGAGCAGTTGCATTTAGGTGGCTAGAGCTGAAGAAAATGTCTGTTATTAGAAACTATGAAAGGAACTTGACAAGGAGACATAACTAAAGAGTAAAGTTATTCCTTGCAGGAAAGCTAATCTAACTTCAGTTTACTTTACATTTATGCCTTTTCTTAATTTTGTTATTCTTTAGCTTTATTTTTGAAGTCCCATTTTAAACTATTTATTTTCTTCTAGAATTTTCATTAACTCATTGACCTTCCATCATTAAGTAGCTCAGTTGTTCTCCATTCCTTGTCTCTAGGGATAGATAAAACAACTCAAAATAAAAAAGGATTTTCTCTTTAAGCTGTATTTCAAAAGCTTAGGTCCTGAGGAAAAATAAAATCACACACAACAAAGGTAAGAGAATTGGGAGAGTTGAATGGAAGCAATTGGAGCCGAATCATCAATTTCTCCAGACTGGTAGTTCTGCTGGATAAACCCTGGGATGAGGAAAGAACTCCCTGGTGTGTCTGTGGGATCTGAGAATGAGACTTGAGCCAATTTGCTGGAGTGTAGAACTCCTTGAGATGTAAAGACCCTAGAGAAGAAATGCATCTGGGCAGAGATAGTCTTAGATAATCTCACAATTTCCTAAACCCTAGCATGTTGTCAAAGCAGCAGAATAGAATGGTTGCTTTACACTTAATATGGTGGAGGCGTAGCAGGAAGAGCTTCCAGATCCGAAGGCGTCATGTGCATAGAATCAAGTGTCATCTGTGTAGCAGCCTGTGTGGTCAGCTCTCCAAGGACCAGGAGTGATGACACGTGCCTTAGTGGATTCATGTTTGGTCAAATTGTTCTATCAGGTGCCGTGCCCCCAACGCCCTAGTACACACACGTATGCTGGTATATCTGATATCTACATGCTCCCTGTGGCAGAGACACAACTCTAGATGGATAAAGGTCCTTAAACAAAAGGAAGGAAGCGAGGGAGGGAGGCAGGAAAAAATAAAGGGAAGGAGCAGGGAAGGAAGGAATATAGTTCGTGGCCTGAGATTCCTTCTTGCTGTATTTGCTTTAATGTTTCAGCCCTATCTCCCTGAAGATGGAGCCCATTATGGGGAGGGTCTTGGGGACCAGCTCGAACCAGAGTGTTCTAGGTTCTTCTCCCCAGGGCAGTAGTAGAAAGAGATATACAGGAGAGAGTGATCTGTGGGGAAAGTATGATGATCCTGGTTTAGGTCACTTTTCCTAAGTTTGTTGAATCTGGCTTTTAATCAAAAGGGTAGTGATTTCTTTTATATAACGTGTCACTTTCTCATAACTGTAATTCTTTAGTTTTTGGATATTTGTTGCTGTATCCTGCTCTGCTTTATTTTCTCTAGAGTCATCCTTGGTCTCTTCCTCCTGAAAGAAAAGCATGAAAAAAAATAAAAAAAATGAATTTAAACAGCTTTCTATCTATATTCCATTTTTGTATATTTCACCACTTAATATTAACATATCCTTATATATTATAAAACATATAATTTGGGCTTTAGGGGGCAGGGCTCAAGTAATCTTCGAATTGTTACTTCTTACTTTTCTCTAACTTCCCAAGTCAGCATCTCAAATTAGATTTCCTTTATTTATAAATAAATAAGACTTTTTAAACATCTTTATTAGAGTATAATTGCTTTACGATGGTGTGTCAGTTTCTGCTTCATAACAAAGTGAATCAGTTATACATACACATATGTCCCCATATCTCTTCCCTCTTGCATCTCCCTCCCTCCCACCCTACCTATCCCACCCTCTAGGTGGTCACAAAGCACCTAGCTGCTCTCCCTGTGCTATGTGGCTGCTTCCCACTAGCTATCTATTTTACGTTTGGTATGTATCTATGTCCATGCCACTCTCTCACTTTGTCTCAGCTTACCCTCACCCCTCCCCGTATCCTCAAGTACATTCTCTAGTAGGTCTGCATCTTTATTCCCGTCTTGCCCCTAGGTTCTTCTGACCATTTTCTTTTCTTTTTTTTTTTTTAGATTCCATATATATGTGTTAGCATACGTTATTTGTTTTTCTCTTTCTGACTTACTATACTCTGTATGACAGTCTCTAGGTCCATCCAGCTCACTACAAATAACTCAATTTCGTTCCTTTTTATAGCTGAGTAATATTCCATTGTATATATGTGCCACATCTTCTTTATCCATTCATCTGTTAATGGACACTTAGGTTGCTTCCATGTCCTGGCTATTGTAAATAGAGCTGCATTGAACATTTTGGTACATGACCCTTTTTGATTTATGGTTTTCTCAGGGTATATGCCCAGTGGTGGGATTGCTGGGTCATATACTAGTTCTATTTTTAGTTTTCTAAGGAACCTCCATACTGTTCTCCATAGTGGCTGTATCAGTTTACATTCCCACCAACAGTGCAAGAGGGTTCCCTTTTCTCCACACCCTCTCCAGCATTTACTGTTTATAGATTTTTTGATGGTGGCCATTCTGAGCAGTGTGAGATGATATCTCATTGTACTTTCGATTTGCATTTCTCTAATGATTAATGATATTGAGCATTCTTTCATGTGTTTGTTGGCAATCTGTATATCTTCTTTGGAGAAATGTCTATTTAGGTTTTCTGCCCATTTTTGGATTGGGTTATTTGTTTTTTTGATATTGAGCTGCATGAGTTGCTTGTATGTTTTGGAGATTAATCCTTTGTCAGTTGCTTCATTTGCAAATATTTTCTCCCATTCTGAGGGCTGTCTTTTTGTCTTGTTTATGGTTTCCTTTGCTGTGCAAAAGCTTTTAAGTTTCATTAGATCCCATTTGTTTATTTTTGTTTTTATTTCCATTTCTCTAGGAGGTGGGTCAAAAAAGATCTTGCTGTGATTTATGTCAGAGTGTTCTGCTTATGTTTTCCTCTAAGAGTTTGATAGTGTCTGACCTTACATTTAGGTCTTTAATCCATTTTGAGTTTATTCTTGTGTATGGTGTTAGGGAGTGTTCTAATTTCATTCTTTTACCTGTAGCTGTCAAGTTTTCCCAGCACCACTTATTGAAGAGGCTGTCTTTTCTCCACTGTATATTCTTTCCTCCTTTATCAAAGATAAGGTGACCAATAAGACATTTTTAAGCCAAGAATTTGAGGTGGGCAAGTGGGTGGTAGGAAGCAGTAAAATAGAGAAATCAGTTCTTTTAGCATGAATTGATACTATTAAGAATTATCTCTTAGGTGCCTTCCTGGAAAGATATGTCTCATAAAAATGTGGGGGTAAAACTCCCCCACCCTTATCTTACTTTAATAATATCTCTAAGCACTATCTCCTTTTTTGTGATTTTTTTACTGTTCTCTCTTTTTGAATTATTAAGATCTGATAATGTCTAGTGAAGAACCAATCTGATGGACCTAGAGGCTGTCATACAGAGTGAAGTAAGTCAGAAAGAGAAAAACAAATACCATATGCTAACACATATATATGGAATCTTAACAAAAAAATGGTTCTGAAGAACCTAGGGACAGGACAGGAATAAAGACGCAGACGTAAAGAATGGACTTGAGGACACAGGGATTGGGAAGGGTAAGCTGGGACGAAGTGAGAGAGTGGCATGGACGTATATACACTACCAAATGTAAAATAGATAGCTAGTGGGAATCAGCCACATAGCACAGGGAGATCAGCTCAGTGCTTTGTGACCACCTAGAGGGGTGGAATTGAGAGGGTAGGAGGGAGACGCAAGAGGGAGGGAGTATGGTGGTATATGTATATATATAGCTGATTACTTTGTTATACAGCAGAAACTAACACACCATTGTAAAGCAATTATACTCCAATAAAGATGTTTTAAAAAATTATTTTAATAAAGATACAAAAAAGGAACATGGAACATTGTTATCAAAAGCATTATTAGATTTTTAAATGAAAATGAAGGTTAAATAAGAAATCTGTTAGATATAAGCTCTTGGAAAATGCGTATTTGTAGTGGCAGTGAATAATTTTACTTTCACTTTTGAATTTTATATTTAAAAATGTCTGTGCATAATGAGATGTTTGGGCTGTTAAAGTACACTGAGGCCAAAGGAAGAAAAATTAGAAGAAAACTAACTCTTTTATATGTGATGTGGAAGAGAGAGCTGATGTTAGTTAACTGGATCTATTGATGATATGAATCCGTATGGATTCATGGAGTTCTGCTTGAGAAGCAGGAGGGCATACCAGCTGGGGAATTATTCTCTCTGGGGCTGCTCCGTTTGTCTGTTTCATTTCAGTGGATGAGAATACGAGCAGTGTGTGTGTGTGAGAAGTGTGACTATTGAGTAATCAGAACAGATTTGATAAGGAAAGGATCCTTGTGGAGTCAGCTTCTCAAATTTATATTTTATTAAAGGGATGTCTACGTGCCCTATCAATGGGTTATGTTTTCTCTCAGTTTGAAGCATAGAAAGTTCAGCCTAATGCACACTCCATGTCTCATATTGCTTCTAGGGAGGTTGCTGACACTATTGTAGAGAGGCTTTCCTGCTTCTGGACAGTTACTTGCCTTTTCTTCATTCTATAGCGTAAGTCCTGAGCAGAGTTTAACTAATAACAAGGGATTGGGGCCAGGCTGGTAAATGCCGGCCTCAGAATTTTCCTAGCGGGTGTTAGATGAACTCAAAAATTTCCCTCTCAGATTGGAAAGCAGTGTATAATGGATAGACAAATTAGTGTCTTTAAGAAATGTAGTAGTAATAGAGTGTCATTGAAGGGAAATAGGCTAGTTCTGAAGGAAGGTAATTTAAAAAAACAACAACGATGTGGCTAAATTTTCCTCAGTTTACTATGATAGAGTTGACCTTCTTTGATGTCAACATTCAAAACATTTAAAAAGTCTCTATTTTACATAGACTGCTGATATTGGCTTAAATTTCAATTCTACCGTACAGATGCAATGTAAATTAAAAACAAGCAATGGAAATACCACCTCATCTTAATTAAACCATCGAATTAAAGTGATGCACTAATAAGCATCTGCTTTAAGACAGAATTGTGTCTATATCTTTTGATTCCTACTCTTGCTCAAAACTGACATTCACATTCTATGCTGCCACTTGAATTTCTTACTATTTAAAGTAAAAATTTTTATCAAGCTTGATGTTACTGTTGAATATCCATAGCCATATTTTGGCAAGGAAATCAGAGCCTGGCAGCCTTTTTCAATAATTTCCTATAATGCAGGAGAGCTTAATGCCCCTCTTATAGAACTGATTCTATTATACTCTCCTCTCCAGAACTAATGGAGCAGTCGACTTATTCATGTTAAAGAAAATGATTGAATATGAAAAGCTTCCAGACACTGCTTCTTGCCAGGATTAAAACTGCTCTGTCCTTTATACTGACCAGAAAAGTCACCTCTTAATTAAGTTTATTGTTATTTTTCACCCGCCAGGAAGTCCCATACAAAGCACATAAAAGCAAATTTGTTGGAAACTATTTTAGATCTCTCTTTAAAGCCCTTATTTTTATTTTACAATATACGATAATGATAGCCAACATTGACTGAGGGCTTAAAACATGAAGATATTCTTCCAGTTCTTTATATGAATTGATTCAAATAATTCTCATCAAAACCCAAAGAGATACGTGCCGTTATTTTCACCATTTTATGGATGGAGAAAATAAGGCTCAGGGACTTTAAGCCGATAGTAGTGCAAGGATTGAAATAGTCACCATCTGAGCTCTTAACCACTATGCTAAAGTATCTTTCCATTTAGCGACAACATATGAAAGTGAATTAAGCTAGTGAGTTGGTAATCGACTCATTATTAAAAATGTATTGAGCAGCCATTGTTTGCAACATAGTCATCATAGCAAAGTACACTGTATAGTAAGCTGGGTAAAATACAGTTGCTTAACTAAGTGAACTTTTCATCTAGCGAGTGAGATAGAAAATACAAAGCTAAATAAAATGTAAGGTGGTATGTATTGTACTACAATGTAAGTACAAATTCAATAGCAGTTTCAGAGGGATAAGTTTATCATAATTATGGTGTCAGACGAATCTTTATGAAGAAGGTGGCATTTGAGCATGCCCTTAAAGATTTGTGAAAGATTTGGACAAACAGAGTCATGGAATTGCAATTTCTGGGTAGAGGGTAAAGTGTAAGCCAAAGAAAAGAAAGTCTCGGCTATTTATTGTTTCCTATTTTAGTAAAGGTGGGGCATTAGTTTGAGATGTTTATAGTGTGAAAAGTAGTATAGAATCATACAATGTTAGATTTGGATGGGTCCACAGAGATGATCTACTATATGTAACTTTCACTGATATAAAAACGGAAGCTTGAAAAAATATTATGTACTATTTTATTTATATGAGCTCTTACTGCAGAAAGAATGAAAGTTGCAAAGAGAAATATTAAATTGAAAAGGATGAGTGGTATTCATCTTATGGATGAAACTGAATGTCCAGTTAGGAATTTAGATTTTAATGGAGAGCCAATGAAGTTTTTTTTTTTTTTTTTTTTTTTTTAGTTTGCTTGGCAGTTTGTATTGGTCTCTGGATGCAGACCAGAATTTAAACTGTAGCTCTCACCTCTATCACTCACTAACCCTGTGATTTGTGGCAAATTGATTAATCTCTCTCTATTGATGATACTATTATTTCCCTCAGAGATTTACCCAAGGGTAGCTTAGATATTGCATGTTTAGCTAGTACTGGCATAGAGTATATATGAGTATATAGCATAGAGTATATATTAAGTACATAAGTACCTAATTGTCACATTTGCGTTTTATGTCAATGGCTTGATAAAATCTGTGTTTTAGAACAATAACCAATGACAATGTAGATCATAATTTTCAAGGGTGGAAAAATTTGAAGTGGGTTGATAAACATTATAATATTCCAGGAAAGAAGTGAAAAGTTACTGAAATGGATAATTAAGAAAAGTCAAAGTCTTATAGAGGCAGAGTTTGTAGCATTTGGTCACTGATTAGATATGAGAGAGTCTAGAGAGAAAGTATAGATGATAACCCTGATATTGAAAACCTGAATGAGTAAGAGAATGGTGATGACATTGATTCATGTAGAGAGCAAGGATCAAGATAATGTTTGAGAATGTGCATGATAAGTTTGATGTTGAGGTGCAGTTTTGGGGAGGTCTTCTGAATGTAGCTGGAAAGATGTAAAGATCAGGAAGGTAAGAGACAGAGACCCAGGAGTCATCCATGGAATTAAAATTTGAAACTGTAAAAGGAAACTGTTTTTATTAAGGACTGAAATATGGAAAAATTGAGGGAAGAGTGAGCAAATAAAAATGAGGAATTGTCAAAAAAGTGGAAAATCCATCAATTGAGTATATGGCAAGGGAGTGATGCCATTATTTCCACAAACAGTAACTTTTCAATGGGGTGCTGCTGCAGAAAAGAAAAAGCACTATCAAGTGGCCACTGGATTGTTGTCAGTGACAATTAGGAGGGAAGTTTTTTTTTAATACTGTGATTGAAGACAATTTATCATAAGTTGAGGAATGACTAGAAGGAGAATTGGAAGCAGAGTGTAATCAATATTTTAATTATTTTAGATTGGTAGAAAAGAAGGTGGAATGAGGGCAAGTAGCATTTTAATTTTTATAAGGACAATTTTATTTTTATAGGGAATGTCTGAACTTTTACAAAGAAGAACAACTGGTGAGACAAATTGAAGGTAGGTATGTAAAGTTCCTATAGAAGGTGACATAGAGTACCATCAAGTACAAAGTTTGAAGGATTTACTTTGAAAAGTTACAAGAATACTTGGGTCTTCTGAGATAAGAGAAAATGGTCATATAATGGGAAGATATAGAAACACATTGAACTTAATGGCAGGGAAGCTGATGGAGTTCTTATGGGATGGGTTCATCTTTCATCAAAGGAGGAGGTGAGATCAAGCAGTGGTGTGAAGAGGCATATGTTCCATTCTTAAGAGAGCAACTCTATGTAAGAAAACACAGATTCAACTAGGAAAAACTAGGTGAGTTATTTACAGTTACTTTGAGATAGCAGATAGCATGAATTTGTAATGCAGCCAATTAGTTGTTTTATATATATACATTTTGTCCTTGCTTTGGAGACTTGGATTAAAAGCTGGATAATATGAAATGTTTACTTTGGCTGAAAATGGTAACTGAAAATTAAACATATAGGGTACCAAGAAAGAAGTCCTTGATCTCTAGGGAGAAGGTTTGATACAGCCAACCTGAAACACAGTCTTGATATAGATATGAACAGAAAATTTTAAGAATTGGAGAGTATTAAGGACTAGGAATCATTATGAGGCTAAATTGAAAATTTAAAACAATATATGGAGTGATGGAGGTAGAAGCATAGTTCATTCAAAGAGAGAATTCTCAGCACTTGAGATTTAGGGAAAGAAGCATTCTGAGCTGAGAGACAAACTGGTGATGATAATGATAATGTATGTGTATTTTTTCATGAAGAAAAGGGTATAGGAAGGACAAGTAGGAAGGTTTGTTTGTTTTTTTAAGTTTTATGGAATTGTCAATTCAAGGACACAAAGATTTAATTTTATATTTTATTCTGTGAATTTTATGGATTTAGCTCTTATATTTAAGTCTATTATCCATTTTTAGTTAACTTTTGAGTTTGGTGTGAGGTAGGGGTCCAAATTCATTCTTTTATATATACACGTACAGTTGTCCCAGCACCATTTGTTGAAATGTCAGTTCTTTTCCCAACATAGTTTTCTAGACATGCTTGTCAAATTCAACTGGGCATAAATGTAATTTATATCTGAATTCTTAATGCAAATTCACTGATGTATATGTATATCCTTATGCCAGTACCACACTGTCTTGATTACTCTAGCTTTCTCGTTAGTTTTAAAATTAGGAAATGTGTTACATTTAGGTCTTTAATCCATTTTTAGTTTATTTTTGTGTATGGTGTTAGGTAGTGTTCTAATTTCATTCTTTTACATGTAGCTGTCCAGTTTTCCCAGCACCATTAATCGAAGAGACTGTCTTTTCTCCATTGTATATTCTTGACTCCTTTGTCATAAATTAGGTGACCATAGCTGCATGGGTTTATCTCTAGGGCTTTCTATCCTGTACCATTTATCTATATTTCTGTTTCTGTGCCAGTATCACACTGTCTTGATTACTGTAGCTTTGTAATATAGTCTGAAGTTGGGGAGCCTGATTCCTCCAGGTCCATTTTTCTCTCTCAAGATTGCCTTGGATATTCAGGGTCTTTTGTGTTTCCATACAAATGGTAAAATTTTTTTGTTCTAATTCTGTGAAAAATGCCATTGGTAATTTGATAGGGATTGCATTGAATCTGTAGATTGCTTTGGGTAATATAGTCATTTTCACAATGTTGATTCTTCCAATCCAAGAACATGGTATATCTCTCCACATCTCTTTGTGTCATCTCTGATTTCTTTCATCAGTGTTTTATAGTTTTCTGTGTACAGGTCTTTTGCCTCCTTAGGTAGGTTTATTCCTAGGTATTTTATTCTTTTTGTTGCAATGGTAAATTGTACTGTTTCCTTCATTTCTCTTTCTGATCTTTCATTGTTAGTATATAGGAATGCAAGAGATTTCTGTGCATTAATGTTGTATCCTGCAACTTTACCAAATTCATTGATTAGCTCTAGTAGTTTTCTGGTGGCATCTTTAGGATTTTCTATGTATAGTATCACGTCATCTGCAAACAGTGACAGTTTACTTCTTCTTTTCCAATTTGTATTCCTTTTATTTCTTTTTCTCCTCTGACTGCTGTGGCTAGGACTTCCAAAACTATGTTGAATAATAGTGGCAAGAGTGGACATCCTTGTCTTGTTCCTGATCTTAGAGGAAATGTTTCCAGCTTTTCACTACTGAGTAGAGGAAAACATAGGAAAAACACTTTTTGACATAAATCACAGGAAGATCTTTTCTGACCCATCTCTTAGACTAATGAAAATAAAATAAAAAATAAACAAATGGGTCATAATTAAACTTAAAAGCTTTTGCACAGCAAAGGAAACCATAAGCAAGACAAAAAGACAACCCTCAGAATGGGAGAAAATATTTGCAAATGAAGAAACTGACAGAAGATTAATCTCCAAAATATACAAGCAGCTCTTGCAGCTCCATATCAAAAACACAAACAGCGCAGTCAAAACATGGGCAGAAGACCTAAATAGACATTTTTTCCAAAGAAGACATACAGATAGCCAACAAACACATGAAAAGATGCTCAACATCAATAATTATTGGAGAAATGCAAATCAAAACTACAGTGAGGTATCACAACACACCAGTCAGAATGGTCATCATCAAAAAATCTACAAACAATAGGGACTTCCCTGGTGGTGCAGTGGTTAAGAATCTGCCTGCTAATATAGAGGACACTGGTTCAATCCCTGGTCTGGGAATATCCCACATGCCATGTAGCAACTAAGCCCATGTGCTACAATGGCTGAGCCTGTGCTCTAGAGCCCATAATCCACAACTACTGAGCCCGTGTACCACAACTACTGAAGCCCACGTGCCTAGAACCCATGCTCCACAACAAGAGAAGCCACCACAGTGAGAAGCCCACACACCATAATGAAGTGTAGCCCCCACTCGCTGCAACTAGAGAAAGCCTGCATGCAGCAGTGAAGACCCAACATAGCCAAAAATAAATAAATAACTTAATAAATTAATTAATTATTTTAAATCTACAAACAATAAATGCTGAAGAGGGTGTGGAGAAAAGGGAACCCTCTTGCATTGTTGGTGGGAATGTAAATTGAAACAGCCACTATGGAGAACAATTCAGAGGTTCCTTAAAAAACTAAAAATAGAACTACTGTATGACCCAGAAATCCCACTACTGAGCATGTATCCTGAAAAAACCATAATTCAAAGAGACACATGTACCCCAATATTCATTGTAGAACTATTTACAATAGCCAGGACATGGAAGCTTTTATCCATTCATTGACAGATGAATGGATAAAGAAGATGTGGCACATATATACAATGGAATATTACTCAACCATAAAAAAGGAATGAATTGGGTCATTTGTAGAGATGTGGACAGACCTAGAGTCTGTCATACAGAGTGAAGTAAGTCAGAAAGAGAAAAATAAACATCGTATATTAATGTATGTATGTGGAATCTAGAAAAATGGTACAGATGAACCTGTTTGCAGGACAGGAATAGAGATGCAGACATAGGGAATGGACATGTGGACATGGGGAGGGAGGAGAGGGTGGGATGAATTAGGAGATTAGGATTGACATAAACACACTACCATGTGTAAAATAGATAGCTAGTTGGAACATGCTGCATAGCACAGGGAGTTCAGCTTGTTGCTCTGTGATGACCTAGATGGGTGGGAATGGAGGGGGGTGGGAAGAAGGTCCAAGAGGGAGGGGAGATATGTATACATATAGCTGATTCACTTTTTGTACAGCAGAAACTAACACAACATTATAAAACAATTATACTCCAATAAAAAAATGAAATAGATTGTTATTCATGAAAAAAAAGAAATTAGGAAATGTGAATCCATCAACATTGTTATTTTCTTTTCAAGGTTGTTTGGACTATTTTTGGGTCTCTTGCACTTCTATATGAATTTTAGGATCATTCTGTTGATTTCTGCAAAAAGTCTTTTGATGTTGTTGTTGTTGGTTTTCTATTCTCCAGTTCATTTATCTCTTCTCTAATCTTTATTATTTCCTCTGCTTGCTTGAGTTGGTTTGCTCTTCCTTTTCCAGTCCTTTTAGGTGGAAGTTTAAGTTATTGATTTGAGATTTTAAATACATTTTTAGTATAAGCATTTACAGATACAAATTTGCCTCTAAGCATTACATTCCCAAAGTTTTTATATTTGTGTTAATCTCAAAGTATTTTATAATTTCCTATGTGATTTCTTCTTTGGTCCATTGAGCAGTTAGGAATGTGTTGTTTAATTTCAATGTATTTGTGAATTTCTAATTTATTTTGTTATTTATTTTTAATTTCATTCCATGTTGTCAGAGAAGATACTTGGTATTTTTTTAAACATCTTTATTGGAGTATAATTGCTTTACAATGGTGTGTTAGTTTCTCCTTTACAACAAAGTGAATCAGCTATACATATACATATATCCCCATATCTCCTCCTTCTTATGTCTCCCTCCCATCTTGCCTATCCCACCCCTCTAGGTGGTCACAAAGCACCGAGCTGATCTCCCTGTGCTATGCGGCTGCTTCCCACTAGCTATCTGTTTTACATTTGGTAGTGTATATATGTCCATGCCACTCACTCACTTCGTCCCAACTTACCCTTGCCCCTCCCATGTCCTCAAGTCCATTCTCTACATCTGCATTCCTGTCCTGCCCCTAGGTTCTTCAGAACCTTTTTTTTTTTTTAATTTCCATGTATATGTGTTAGTATACTGTATGTCTTTTTCTCTTTCTGACTTACTTCACTCTGTATGATAGACTCTGGGTCCATCCACCTCACTACAAATAACTCAGTTTCGTTTCTTTTTATGGCTGAGTAATAGTCCATTGTATATATGTGCCACATCTTCTTTATCGATGTACACTTAGGTTGCTTCCCCATCCTGGCTATTGTGAATAGAGCTGCAATGAACATTGTGGTACATGACCCTTTTTGAATTACGGTTTTATCTAGCCTTTTAAATTCATTGCAGCTTATTTTACAGACTAATACCTGTTCCATATATATTCTGCTGTTCTTCCAAAGTTGGCTCATAATATAAAAGCAAGTCAATGTGATTCATTATATTAAGAGAAAAGAACAAAAAGCACATGATCATTTCAACTGAAAGAGAAATGCATTTGAAAAAATCCAACAGATTTCAAGATAAAAACTCAAGAAAAACTAGAAAGAGAAGGGAACTTGTTTAACTTGATAAATGTTATAAAAAACTCATAACTAACATTATACTTATTGTTGATTGGTTCCTTTTCTCCAAAGACTATAAACAAGACAAGAATTCCTGCTCTCTCTACTTCATTGTACTGGGAGTTCTGTACAGAGTAATTAGGAAAGAAAATGAAATTAAATGTGTCCAAAATGGAAAGGAAGAAGTAATGCTATTTATTTGAAGAATGTATGATCTTTTACGTAGAAAATCTATGAGACCTAGTAAGCTAAATGAGCAAGGTTATAGGATTCAAAATCAATATAGAAAATCAATTGTATTCTATACACTTTAATGAATCTGAAAATGAAATTAATAAAGCTATTCCATTTACAGTAGCAGGAAAAAGAATAAAATACTTAGGAATAAATTTAACAAAAAAGTACAAAACTTGTATTCTGAAAACTAGATAACGTTGAGAGAAATTAAAGATGATCTAAAAATAAAGGGAAAATTCTCATGTTCATGAATTTAAAGACTTAATATTGTTAACATGGAACTACTCCCCTCGCTGACCTGCAGAGTCAACACAGTCCAAATGAGAACCCTTCAAAATAATTGTCTAATGATTTACTATCTCCTCTCTATGTCCTTCCATTCTCTCTCTCTCTCTCTTTCCTTTGTGAATGTACTTTTAATCATTTCTGCCCCATTTTTAATTTTCAAGCCCAAAACCTAAGATATGATTTGAAGGAATAAAGTCTTCAAGATGAACTAAGCATGGGAAGTGTACACTTTAAAAAAATACATATTCTCTGATTCTGTTATTTTTAATTGCTCATGTATTTCATATATTAAATAATTCACCCATTGAAAGTATACAAATCAATGTTTTTGAATATATTCACAGAGTTGTGCAGTCATCACTACAATCTAATTTTACATTTTTATCTCTCAGAAGAAACCCTGTACACATTTTCATTCACTCTGTGTTCTCCATTCTAAACCCACTCAAAGCAAGCACTAATTTACTTTCTACAAATTTGCCTATTCTGGACATTTTATAAAAAAGTAATTATATAATTTGTGGTCTCTGTGACTGTAATTTTTTTCACTAAGCATAATGTTTCCTGGTTTCATCCATGTTCTGGCATTTATCAGTGTTCCATTCCTTTTTAGTACTCAATAATTTTTAACTGCATGTGTATACCACATTTTGTTTATTCATTGATTAGAAGATGGACATTGGGTTGAGTCCACTTTTTGGTTACACTGAATAATGCTGGTATGAACATTTGTGAACACATTTTTGTATGGAAGTAAGTTTTGATTCTCTTGGATGCACCAGGGAGTTGGATTATGTAGTAAGTCAGTGTTTAATTTATTGAGGAACTGCTAAAATGTTTTGCAAAGCTACACCATTTTCGAATCCTACAAGCAATGTTAAGAGGGTTTCATTTTCTCCACATAGTCTCAACATTTGTTTTTGTATATCTATTTGATTATAGCCATCCTAGTGGGTGTGGAGTGGTATCTCATTGGAGTTGTTTTATTGGCTTTTTATTAACAACTGTATTGAGATATAATTCACATACCATACAATTCATCTATTTAAAGTGAACAATTTAATGGTTTTTATTATATTCACAGTTACATGCAACCTTCACCTTTTATTATATTCACATGTTAAATACATGTTAAAATATTTCATCACCTCAGAGAGAAGCTCCATAGTTTTTGAGCTATCACCCCTTCCCCAATCTCTTCATCCCATCCAGCCCTAAGAAATGGGGTGATACCTGGAGTGCAATGTGGAGACAAAAGAGTTTTTTGGTTTGCTTTTTTAACATGGGTCATATTTTAGCATACTCATATATTTTAGGAATGATTCAGAAGTAAAAATAGATGATGTAGGAGAGAAAAGCACAAATTCAGGAGAATGCCATTGTGTAAGGAAGAGATAATAGTATCCAGTGTAGAAGAGGAGGAATTTCTTGAATAGGATTATGGAGAATTCATTTATTTTGTTGGGTGGAAGAGAGACTATATGGGATCAGGTACAGGTTGGAAGATGTTGAAGATATTACTTTCTGATTGTTTCTGTATTCTCTGTGAAATAAAAATAACTTGATTAATTATGAGGAAGTTCACTATAAGGGGTCAAAGGCTTGAGGACAAAAGGAAAAGTAGAAAACCGTTATCCAGAGGAGTAAAAAACTGAATGGCTTGAGGAAATATTGCAGAATTGCGGGTGACTTCTTGGTCCCATTTGGTATTAGTGATCACGATTTTAAAATGAGATTGATTCTGTCTCTTCTGCCTGACTTAGCCACTCAGGAGCTGGGAAAAAAAAAAAAAAAGCAGGTAGAGAGTTCATTAGAACCAAGATTGGGAATTTTCCATACACGTTCAGTGGGGAGAGATGAAAATGAGAGTTGAGAGTGAATGCAGGGTGTGACTGTGGTGGCAGAACTGAAATTTAACCTGGGAAGGCAAGGATGATACCAGCAGGGTGAAGGAGAGAGCCAGGAAGAGTAAGCTGCAAAGGTGGGAGGTGGTGAGTGGAAAAGGTGATGCTTGATATTCGGGTAATAGAGAGTATGCTGTAAGTGGTCATGCCAACTTCAAGGCAATTCAACCACAGGAATTGGTGGTGGGGGTTGGTTGAAGGCAAAGGTCATTGCAGGAGAGGAGTTCAATGATTGGAGAGGCTGAGATATTGGAATGATCATCAATCTGTATATTAAAAGCATCTATATTTATGAAGAAGTTTTTGGAGAGGGGTGGGGATAGATACGGTGATCCATGTACTATATCTTCAAAGATTGAGGTGATGAATTTCTGTAGAGACCTATAAAAAAGAGTGGGTTTTAAGGAGAAATGAAGAGCAGTGATCAGTATGCACCCCTTGAAAGAATTGCATGGAGAGAAATATTCCCAGCAGCAACTGCATTTGGAGGATGTTCACAGAAGAGGTTGAGGATACATGAGACTTTTCAATTGAATGACCATGTGGTCCAGAGGGCACAGTGACTCAGTTTGGGATTTGGGGTGGAATATGAGATTGGGTCAATTCAGGGACTTAATAAACCATATAGGCAACATAATCACGTGATGAGAGAGAACCTGGGGAGCCTGTATTTTCTATGGTAGCTGACAGAAACAGGGACAAAGGTCTTGATGGGATTATTTCTGATGATCTCTGATACAGATTTGAATGTTGATACTATAACTGTTGAGGAAGGGAGGAGGGCTGCAGGAGAACATAAAGTTCTGTTTTCATCCCTTGGCATCTTCCTCAAAGGCAAAGAACCCAAAAAGGGGCACAACAGACAGAACTCTGTGAGAGCTCCTTTACCTTTGATGGTATTGAGGCTGAAATTGTTATTTTAAGAAAGGAAAGGAAGTCATGAGAAAAACTATTCTGTACATCGTTCTGAACATCAGTGAAAAGATGCTTGGTGAAATGGAAGTGGCCAAAACCTTAGCAAATGTGCTCAAACAATATTTGAGGTTAAAATATCAAAGAAAATTAAATATCAGGCTTACTCAAATATGGACCATAGACTTTAGAAAACTGAATTAGAAATGTTCAGAAATGCTCACAAATCAATAAGAATAATAGGAACACTGATATATAAATAAAAATAATAAATAAGGTCAGAAAAAGTTAATAACAAATAAATGGAAAAATATTCAACACAACTGCTACTCATAGAAATACACAATAAAATGAAATAACATGCTTCCTTTAACATACCGAAAACTTGCAATTAAATTATATTTAATAAATATATAAATATTATTATATAAGTATATTAATATTCTTTATGTATGTATTCATCCCAGTATTTGATAGGAGGCAGAAAAGTGATATCACTCATGTGTTTCTGAGGAGAGTGGAGAGTTAATCTGTAAAACGTTCCCAGCAATCTGATTTTATGTATTTTTGTGTACAATCTGATTTTATGAGTATTTAAAGTGTTTATATACTTTGACCCCTTAAGTCCACTTTTGGAATATATCCTAAGGAAACATCAGATGTATACTCAAAATTTATTTATATGCATGCTAATTGCAACATCATAAAATAAAATATTGGAAGTATGCTAAATATCCAAATAAAGGCTGGGAAACTATGCAGTATTTAAACCTCAAAGTCTATTAAAGACTACTGGACAATGCTGATAGTATTTTAAATAAATTTTATGGTGTAATATTGGATGCACATGAAAGAATCTTTATTACATGCATGTATAATTTGATGCCTTATTAAAAGAACATGAATGAACCACCTAACAACTTCAGCACTAGAACATTCTCAAATATCACTGAAGCTATCTTCACGACTCTTGCCTATCCCACTAACACACAAAAACATATCCCTAATGTATTGATCATGCATATTGAAGTGTAATATACATACAGAGAAATACCCAAATCATACATATACAGATAATAAATATTGTAATTGAACATACCTGAGTAACCAGCATCCAGATTACTGAACATAACAAGCACCAGAGAAACCCTCCTTGTGCAGTCTTCCTGGTGCTTCCCCAAAGGATAAATCATTATCCTGACTTCTAATACCATAATTACTTAAGCCTGACTTTGAACATTACATAAATGAGCTCACATAGTATGCATTTTTGTGTGTGTCTGGATTCTTTCTAAGCACTGTACATGTGGATATCTCACTTCCAGATTGGTGGAGTAAGATATTCTGAAAATCCTGCTCCTCCATATAAGAAAAAGAACACTGGCAAAAAGTCTCAGAATCAATAGTTTCAAAACTCTGGAAATTAACTAAAGACTTACAACAACTTGAGGAATGCTTTTTAACTCAAGATAAACAGCGGAATCTTGGTAAGAACCCAAAGTCTTGTGGCTTAACTTGCCCTAATCACAACCACTTCTCCAGAGCTCCATAGTAGCCTTAAAAACCAATTATGGTAGCTGTGAATACCAACAGCCTAGCACCCACAGGAGGGGAAGAATGACTTTGGAGCACCCCAAAACTTCTTTCCCACAGGTTTGCCACTATATGACTGACCCTTTTGGAGAAGTTCCATTCTCATGTCTTAAATGAAGGAGATCATGTTTTTATTTGACCTGACTTGGAGTTCTCTCCATGTGAGCTGCCCACAGGGCATTTAAAAAAAAAAAAAAAAAAAAAAAAACTTATCATTGCAGCTGCTGACCAAAAAACTTAAAACAGAAAACCTGGGGAATAAGATATCCTTAAAAGCTTTGAGGAGCTCTAATAGATTTCTGTGGATCTAGAAGGCCACCTACATATTCAGAGCTGAGAGCATGTGCAAGGCTATGCACATGCCCAGGAAAGACCTGAGAAGGCCCCAAGCTCTCACCTCTGGTGGACTGAGTCTCTGTACAAGCAGGAAGTAAAAGATAAGGCAGAGTTACAAACTGCCTGCTCAACATTGGAAACAAGTACTATCATGTACTAAACATAGAATAAGCAAGTCCAGCAAGAGTGCAGGGCACAAAATCAATATACAAATATCAGTTGTATTTCTGTACACCAGCAATGAACAATCAAATTAGAAAGCAATTCCATTTAAAGAGCATGAAAAAACAAAATACTTAAGAAACAAAGCATGCAGTGAAAACTAAAAACATCATTGAAAGAAATTATAGATCTACATAAGTAGAAAAACATCCCATAGTCATAGATCTGAAGAATTAAAATTGTTCAGATGAAAATACTCCCCAAATTGATCTATGGGTCAATGCAATCCATTGTCAAATGCATCGTTCCTGGTTAATTTCATATCTCCCACTGAGAGAAAAAGGTAGTAATGCTGTTAATACTCACAATACCATGGCTTTTAGAATTCTGTTTGCATAGAAACAATATGGATCTTGTTGCTTCTGTAGTTCCCTAAGGCCATTTATTTAATGCTGGTTGCATCATTACCCATGGTACTGCATCTTCCATTGTGCAGCCCATGAATATTGGTTTCTAATGACTCAAAAGCTGTTACTACATTTCACTGATGATGAACACAAAGGCAAATATTATCCAGAGTATAAAGGAAAATATAAACAATAATCCATTTTCTGGTCATGTTAAATTTATTGTTTGAAATATAAAACAACACATCTCCAACTATATCTTCTCTTGAACACTTTAGGCTATAATCACTACATTCCTAGAATGTGATCTTATTCAGTGTCACCCATACCCCTGCCTTCTAAAACACTGCCACCAGTGGAGAAAAGAGGCAAGGACCCACTGTTCAAAGCAAGAAGAATAATTCCTTTCATGCCAGGAATATTCATCTCTCATCCAGCACGGCTTAAGCCTGACTCAGAAGAGCACAACCTCACCACATAGATTAGAGGCCAGAGGGCATTAATCCGAGGATCCCTATGGCATTGTGGAGTAAAGGTCTCATCACCTTCGGAGGAATTAGGTGCAGCCACTCCTGATGGATTGCCAGGAACATTGTGTAAAAATCTGTGAAGAATGTGGATGACCTCCTTGGGTACTGATGGTGGGGCTCCCAAGAGTAGTTATTGGCTGCTGGCATCCATGCTGCCCTCAGTACTACGTAAAGAGGAGGTGCAACACAGAGGGGTGAGAATCCATGCAGGGGCCTACACACGGGACCCATTTTCAAGGGCTGACAGTAGACCATTAGTAGCCCCGAGCTCTGAGCTTGTCCTGCATTCTGACTTGGATAAAAGTTATCCTAAACCAGTGTGTCAGCACTATCTCATTGGAACATCTAGTCAACCCCACAATCAGGGTAGAGAGTCAAAAGAATACCTTGAAGTACAGAAGCAGAAACTGCAGCCCACATAGCTTCTGGTATGCACACAGAACACCACATCTGGAAAGCACTATTCGCCTTGGCAGGTCCAGCTGCTGGAATGGGACTTAGAAATTTCTGAGATTGATGCTTCCAGTGAAAGAGTCACACATGGCACCAGGTCTGGGCTCTAGATGCACTGCCTAGAGAACCGTGCTGCCCCTGGCTAGTCCCAGGCACAGGAGGATGACTTAGAATATTTTCAGGAAGGCATTCCAAAATGTGGGGACACCTGAGGCATGGGGGCTCAGAGCAGGAAACCTAGTACAGTTCTAAGAATGATATTGGCAGAGACAGCTACTAAGACAGCTACTAGTTTACCAAAATTCATTTCCTTTTCTTCTAGGCAGACAGCAAGATTATATTTTCTAGGCTTCCTTAAACTTAGGTGTGACCCAGGTGAGTTCTAGCTGGTAAAATGTGGACGGAAGTGATATATGCCACTTTCTGACCTAATGCATGAAATCTTTCTACATGACTTTCTGCTCTCTTTTCCTTTGCTTTATTGGTTGTTTGTTGATATTCAAGGTGAGCTTGGGACTTATGTATTCAAGATGACCTAGGTTAATTTGGCTGCCTGAATCAGAAGTGAAGCAGAACTCTTCCATCCTACCTCAGACTGAAGCTTGAGTAAGAAGTGTACTTCTGTTGCGTTACACAGCTGGGATTTGGGTCTAGCTGTTATAGCAACTAAACTAATACAGTAATGTTTTAAAATTGTGTATATTTATGTCAGAATTCTAACTATTAAACTCAGGCATGTGCAATGATTTAGAAAGGAGCATTATTACCACTTAAGGCTCACGGAGTATGCATTTTGTCCTAAAATTAGAAGCGGAGAGTAATATTAGTAATATTACTAATTTCACATGGAAGAGAAATACTGTGGACATAATTTATCTTAGATTTAGCAAGCCTATTGACAATATGCCTCATGGATCCCTTTTAGCTATATATTTATTAATAAAAGGGTGATGTTTAATGAGCTCTGTCAACACAGAGGGAAATTTCTAGTCAAGTTCCATAAAGTGCCGTCATTCATTGTGTCAGATTTCTCATTTTCAATAGCAACTTGGATAAAGACAGATGAAAAATACTTATCTAATTCTCAGGTGATGAAAACCAGGGAGAGATAATATAATATGTCAGAATCAAGATCCAAAATGATAGACTAAAAAGATAAAGTGAAACAAAGAAAATGAAATTTAGCAAAAATAAATGGCAGTTACACAATTTGGTTTTAATGTAAATTACCTCAGTATGACAGATACAGCTTATTTTAAGGGGTAAAATCAAGGACATTCCTGAAAGAAGTGGCACTGGTTCAAAATTTACAACTTGCCAGGTAGGTCACCAAAATGATAACATAGCTGCTCCTGAAAAAATGGCTCAGATAAAGAATAGGAGTACAGATAGACCTGGTACCCTTCAAACACTGACTCTTAGTGGAGGTGTTTTGGGAATCTATGTGTGTATTTCTTTTTTTAATTGTCTTAGTGCTTTTGGTATGGTGAGCATTACTGGCCAGCAATGCCTGACATACTGCACTGCACGAGACAGGTCAAACCTTCTAGGAATTGTCCTATATCATTTATGACCTTCAAATATCCAACAGGATATTATTATAAATAAAAATTATTTATAATCATGTAAGCTTAAAACCTAATTTCACATAGTTTAAAATCTTAAAGTATTTTTGCAGGGTATTAATTTTCCAGGTGTATAACTACTATATGTCAAAGGGAAGATCGTTCTTTGGCTTTTATTCAGAACTTTACCAGGGGCTGTTTACAATTTCAGAAAATTATGTCACTGGTAGCCGCACTATTTGCTCCTGTATCAGCTGGCATTTGAAACTGGTGCATTTATGGAGATATATGTGTAGGTGCTACAATCTCTTTTCTGTTATGTATGCCATTGTAGTCTCGTGAAAGCATTTACATATTGAAGTACACATATTTTATTATATATCACTTTAAAAATGTCTCATTTACATTGCACTTAGGATATTAATTTTTTGAAATTGTAGATAAATTTTCTATTAGTGTTTTTCCAGGATAGAAAGAGAGCATTACAAAATATTTACTTACCATAAAAAGAGGTGTTGAATCACATAAAGTCGAAAACCACTGATATAAATATCTACCTCTCACCTATAAAAAGATTTGGTATCCTCTAGAATTTAAAATTATAGGGAACTTAATAGATCATGATATGATAATCTAGAATATAGGCCTCTGAAGGACAATATCAGATTCTGAAGATCAAGAGGATATGAGAGGAACTTTATTGAACATATATTATGCACTAAGATTATTCTTATTTAATGTTCTTAATTTATATCATTTTTTAAAGAATATTTTTAAATTTAATTTTATTTATTTATTTATTTGGCTGCGTTGGGTCTTCACTGCGGTACATGGGCTTCTCACTGCAGTGGCTTCTCTTGTTGCGGAGCACAGGCTCTAGGCGTGAGGGCTTCAGTAGTTGTGGCATGTGGGCTCAGTAGTTGTGGCTCACGGGCTCTAGAGAGCAGGCTCAGTAGTTGTGGCACACGGGCTTAGTTGCTCCATGGCATGTGGGATCTTCCCGGACCAGGGCTCGAACCTGTGTCCCCTGCATTGGCAGGCAGATTCTTAACCACTGCGCCACCAGGGAAGCCCCTATACCATTTTTTTAAAAACGTTCATAATAAACTGTTTAGGTAAATATTATTTTCTCATTTAAAACTGAGGAAACAGACTCAGAGCATTTAAGTAATTTATCCAAAAACAAAAGCTATCATGGTTTTGTTTTGTTTTTTGCTATTGTATTTTGAGTACAGGATTCAGACACAACTCTATTTGGCTTCAAAACCCAAGTTCTTAATAGTTGTGCCAGAGAAGATTCATGGGAGTGTAATAGCTGCCTCCGGTTACTTGTAAGGGCTGATGTTAGAAAGGAATAGGCTTCACCTGGGCCATTCCAGAGGCTATAAAGCTCATAATAGTGAAGAGAAGTTAAAGAGAGCTACATATTAGCTCTATTTAAAGAACTTTATCAAAATTGGTTATCTCTCCAACAGATCAGTACTTCCCCAGGAAGTACTGACCAGAAAGGGTAACACCAAACAGCAAAATCCAGTATTGATTATCTTGTATCAGCATTTTTGAAGAAAGATTTTCTGCATTTGGGTAAGATATTTGGTCCAGAGGTTAACTCACTTTTAACACTAAGATTAAGTGACTCTTCTGAATTATTGACTTCAACCTTCTATATGTTATTTCCTTTTACACCACCCTGACATATGATCATGGAACCACTGGGAGCCTACTATCTCCTATATATTCTTGTCTACACTTAATTCATATAACTCTCCAATATTCTGTTTATCCTTGAATACCACCTTAAATTATTTTTGGAACAGTGTGGAAGGGAAACATGTTTTCCCGAAGAGGTCTTGCCATCATAAGACAGCACAAAGGATCAGAAAGATTTTCCTTACTCCGACCTTTTTATTTCTATTTGTTGGATCTTGAAATATTTGGAGGTGAGTCATGTTTTCAGATAGGCTTTGATAATGAGCCATTTACCATTTGATCTTGCTTCCTATGTGTTGGCTAACTCTCTCTGGAAGATATTTTCATTTCTAAAAACTTCCTTTTATGGCATGGACACCAGAAGAAAACACAACTGTACATAGCATATTTGTACAAGATTCAGGGAGCTTATTAGCTCTGGTCAGCATCTTGGCCCCTCTTTCGGGAAATCCAGTGAACCTAAGGGTTTTAAAACTCTGAAGTATATATATGAATTTTATTTTATTTTATTTTTTTATACAGCAGGTTCTTATTAGTTATCCACTTTATACATATTAGTGTATATATGTCAATCCCAGTCTCCCAATTTTAAGAAAAAAAGCTACTATACCAAACCAATAATTAAAAACCTCCTCATGGTCACTCTCATGATGGATTACTATCCAACACAGCTACAAAAGTGAAGATGATTTTTTACCCGAGTGCATCAGAACATGAACTTAAAAAGGTCAGAGCTTTTTCAACTTCACGGGTCACCTAGAGTCATGCCTTGTAGCTATAGTGGCAAAAGCAAATATAAGAAAGGAATTTTTGACAAAAGAGTTGGTGGTAGATTGTCACTGATTTGCCCTGGGCACTGGTCTGGAGATTTGACCTCAGAGTTCCCAGACTTTGTATTTCACTGCCTTGAACCTTGTTGACATTTGCTTGTTTGACTGTACTTCTTGCCACTTCTACATAATAAAGTGGAAAGGAACATAAACTTCCTGTGAGTTAAATATAGATATGGGCCATATAAGGGACATTTGTGGGCTGGTTGAGCAGTGCAGATTACTCATTGGGAAAAAGGATTTTCAAATAGCAGGACAAATATTTATGTTAAAAATCACCAGTGTGTGGGCTTCCCTGGTGGCGCAGTGGTTGAGAGTCCGCCTGCCAATGCAGGGGACACGGGTTCGCGCCCTAGTCCAGGAAGATCCCACATGCCACAGAGCGGCTGGGCCCATGAGCCATGGCCGCTGAGCCTGCGCGTCCGGAGCCTGTGCTCTGCAACGGGAGAGGCCACAGCAGTGAGAGGCCCTCGTACCGCAAAAAAAAAAAAAAAAAAATCACCAGTGTCTTGAGTTCCTCACTCTGTTTACTGCCACTCTAAAAATCAGTAGAACATGTCATGATGGTAAGGGATAATGGCTGTTCTCTGACAGCAATAGGAAGCAATTATGTTTGTATAATAACAATAAATTCTTTAGAGTTTAAAAGAATTATTTCAATACAAGCATATTATAGCCTGCGAAGAGAATTTGAGACCCTGTATAAACCTGTGATCATCTATTATACTCCCATTATTCAGTGGCTGCAAGAGTTAAATTGTTTGCCAAGGCTACACACCTCTAATTAATACAGGTTGACCTAAAAATGACAACTCTTAGCAACCTGCCTGATTCTCTTTCCATGATTCCATATAATTACAAGACGTTGGGACATGGGATTCACATATGTTAGTCTTTCTAGGCATCGTATACCTAGCAAGATGTCTTAAACTACAAAGGACTCTGTTATGCATGTATTGAATTGAATGGACACCATGGGTCTTCTCCTGACCTAAACTTTTCTTCCCAGTGGGCATTGCTTGACATTAGGCTGCTCCTTGTCTTTTTATTCCCATGAGGAAAGTTACTCCTATCAAAAGAACATTAAAATGCCGAGAGAAAAATGAGGGCCTCAGAGGGATTCTGCTCATTATCATCAGAACATGGATTTGTGAGTAATTTAGCTAATTGAACACAATAAATGCTGTAAGACACATAAGCATCATTTGAAGGGTGATGGATATTATTATTTCTGACAGGCTGATGAGGTCAAGGTGCAGACAGTGTGCAAAATGGGAAAGTTTTGAGACTTACCAATAGATGTAAACCATGCTGCCTCAGAAAATCAGATATTTATCGTGCTGAGCATATACTCGTGACCTGAAGGGGATCTCAGGCTCTTGACAATACCAAAAAAAAAGAAAAAGTGTACCAAAGTCTTCCCTAGGGAACTGAGTTGTGGGTTTGAAGTCTTGACAACTGACTTAGGCAATGAAAAAGGTACTTAATCCACAATGTCTCCCAGAGAAGACCTTGTATTTTCAAAGCTAAATCTATCAAACAAGAAAAGAATCCCACACAAATCAGGTAGACTGAACAGCATAGACCCACTTTGCTTACATCCATAAATATCAGAGCAAACTCTATCTGAGCTTCAACCTCCAGCCTAGTTGCAAATGATGTCATTATGCAGACCTAGCTTCAGCATGAAGACATAATTAGTATTCAGTCTGACAGAAAACCATTTCATTTAATTCCACTGGCTGAGATCCAACTGGCAGTATATATATGACAGCATACGAAACAGGCACTTTGGGTAAAAGCAGACTTGGCATTAGTATGCTGAACAGTGACCTGGAATGGGAGCAGGGACAGAGCAAGGTTGGAAGGAGCAAAGGAACAGAGAGGGAGTTGTTATTCCAGTTCAGAAACCCACTGAGTTTGTGTTGTAGAAGCAAAGGAGTGAGGTTTATTTAATAAAGATTCTTATGCCCTGTTAGTCATGCTGTTTGACAAATTTATGAACATAGTCATGATTAACTTTTAACCTGAAAAAATTACAGAAATCCGCCCAGGAATTTACGTGGAATGAGAATCTGATCCCACATATTAAGTGCCTTTTGCGATATGAACTGAAAGCTATATACTGTTTCTTTAACATGCTAATTCTTCCTCTGTGATCCTAAGTAAATTTTGCTTAATCTGGGAACTGTCTGTGAAAAGTATTTAATTAAGTCAGATTGCAATTAACCAATGATGACGTTTAATGCTCCAGATTCATTCTCCACTCTTTCCCAATTCAACATCCTGGGACAACGACCTTTGTAGACTCCGTCAGCAGTCTTTTTTTGTCCTAAGGTTTCTGGTTGGATTTTGTCAATGGGACGCGCCAGCAAGAGATCCAGAGGCTGGGAGGAACTTCTTGCCAGTTCCCCATGTGACCTTCTCTACCGAAGGTCACAGTTCCTCTTAGGTGGCCCTCTGTAGAGCACTCTCCTCAGGTTCTGTTATTACTCCTGTCCTTTTCGTTTTCCAGTCCTAAAAGCAGTGCCTGATCTCATAACCCTGGGGTCCTGAATCACTGCATTTTTTCCCCCGAACCTTGCTCGTATCTTTGAAAATGGGCCTTTATTAAACTCACCTCAAATTGCCTAAGTTTGGTTTGTCATGTGTTTCCTGATGACTGTTGACAGTGACAGCCTCTGACATTACTGGACAAAAATTAGAATCACTTAAAAGAGAATGTAACCAGGGAAGGCCAGGAGAATTTTGCTTCATAGGAATGGAAAGTGGGGAAATTAATTAGTGAGATTATGAATGAGGAGGAGCCTCAGAAATCTGAGATGCGTTGATAATTTATTGTCCTGAAATTTGTGCCAAAGATGTGTCTGTAAATTTGTTACTGATCCTTTCGAGTCAGTCCCCAACAAGGGTCCTCCTGCCTGGTGTCCCTCGCAGCGGTAGAAGGAGATGGAGTTCAGTTCTGAAGCAAAAGGAAGTTTTATTCGTTGATCAGAGAATGGAGAGGCACAAGCTCCTGCTCTAGAGCGCATGCTCTCCCGACAGGCCGTGGGCGGGGCTGTTTTATAGGGATACCGCGGTGGGGAGAGGGCAGAGCTCTCACAGGCGCGGCACAGCTGCGCCGCTCGGTCTCCAGATTGCAGTGCCAGGTGCAGTGTCTCTGCACACGGCCCGCCGCTGCCATCTTGAATTGAGTGCCGTGCGCCGAGATTCTGCACACAGCCCGCCTAGCTGAGGTGTCGGCAGCCATTTTGCAGTATGGACTCTGGTCTGAAGAGAGCGGCGTGAGGCCTCTGACCCCAGCACCAAATGAGCGAGTGAAACTAGGAAGCACGAAGAGAAAAAAAAAAAAAAAGGTTAGACTTTATTTTATTACCCAGATTCTATTTCTATGTCCCAGGAATTGTTCATGAGCTTTCCTGGGGACAGTGTTCCAAAGGGAGTGCTTTCCGCATGGGGAAAGGGTTGGATTGCAGGAGGAGCTGGTGTTAGTAAAATTGGGTTTGGTCCATTAAAACTACCAAGTAGTCCCTGTACATCACGACTGAATGTTCTCAACTGTGCATTTCATACCCTCTGCTTTGTCTTGACCAAATGTTAGCCAGGCTTCTCTCCTCCCGACAAGTTCCTGAATTTTAGCTTCTCCCAAGTCTGAGCAAGAGCCGAAAGAGTGAAATGTGCCCCCTTGTCAGCTCATCCTGGGAACTGGCTGATCTCAGCCAGGCACCGTTCCCGTCAGACTCCACTGGGCATGTTCTCTTGCTTGTGCAGCTTGTCCTCCCAAGTTTTGCGGCTCTTTGTTACCCGTCCTGTCATCTGTGGAGGGAGGGGCGGACTTCCTGCTGTCACTTCGTTCACGGCTTTTCAGACCAAAGTGCTGGGTGCGTCTCTGCCCCGACCGCTGCCGCTTCTTGAATGGAGGTGTGGGGGGCAGCGGTTCTGCTGGAAACTCTGATCTGATGTGTTAGGTGCGAGGCCTCTGCCCATGGCCCCCTACAGGCAAGTGCAAGAGGTTAGACCTTATCACCTGGATTCCATCTTATTTTTCCCAGGGACTCCAGTGAGTTTTGCTGGTGATAAATTCATCATCAGTAGAACGTGTGCTTTGATGATTGTTATAGAAGTGAGCACAAATTTAAGTTGGTTTACACTTGATTTTTTATTTATATCTATAATTGAGTTGATCATGAATGAAAATGATGGGTTTTACTTGGTTGGTATGAGAATCAAGCTTTCCATGATGACCTTGCTAACATTCTTTTTAAGCCCCATATGCCAGCATTATCATCCATGCCAGCACCATCGTTGAATGGGAATGGCCTGCAGGCTCACTTTTCTGATCTTTTACATTTTCATTAACTTACTCTTTTTAGTCCCTGGTTTGTAAGTCTGAATCTTTAACTTAGAATATAAAGCGTCATCTTTTTTTACCTTTAGTTCTTTTATTCTCTCTCTCTTTTATACATATTTTTAAAATGAAGACATCAAGAGGAAATAAACAGGAGATAAAAGCAGAGAGATATGTAAATAGAACAGGGTCAGTTTATTGTTAGAAGATTAGACAAAGAGAAGCAGTTACTTAAAGGCATAATAAAACATTCTACTCTTGTCTATCCCCACTGAGCATGCTTGCCTCTTATACTGGGTTCAGCTTAGGTAAATACTAGAATGAGTCTTGGGATGATAAAAACAAACACAACCAAGATATATTGCAAATAAAGGGGAAACATTGGCATTTTTACCTTACCCACAAGACTGTGGAGAATATGCATATTTATATGACCCAAAACTAGCAGTTTGCCATATATGGTTTCCTTGGCTCAGCAAATACTTTTTGAGCCCCTACTATGTGTGAGGCAATGCCATTATGCTGGGTACATAGCTGTGAATAAACTGAGCATGCACCCCTGTTCTCATGGATCTAACATTGCAGTTGGGGGTGGACAGTCAATGAAACATGAGTGAAATATACAGTATGCTAAATAGTTGTTGGAGGAGTCATTGAGAGGACTTGACCCCTGGTTAACCCGTGAGCTGGACCCAGGCAATCGGAGGCTCCTGACCCCCTCCCCTGTCCTTGGAATGTACACTCTGTCCACCATTCCCACAGTCAGAGCCATTTGCAAGGACTCAGCCTTGAGAGAGTAATGTGTGGTTGGGACCATCTGGACTGTGTACATGACTGAACCCTCTCAAAGCCTCTACATAAACTTTTAAGATTCTGGCAGTGAATGTGGAGTCTACTCATCTCGTGGCACCCAAGACAAGCCTCGTAATTAAGTTCCTTTGGTGACTAGAACTTCCGCCTACCAATCGGGAGTACTCTGCCTCTTTTTTGGTCTCTTCTTGCCCTCCCTGTATGGAGGCCAGTTTGAGAACCAACAGTGATAAGAGCTGTAGAGAAAAATGAAGCAGAGAAGGGAAGTAGGAAGTGCTAAGGAGGAGAAGTGTGGCAGTTTCAAAAGGGGGTATCCACAAAGGTCTCCTGGAGAAGGTGGCATTTGAATGAAGACCCAAAGTAGGAGGAGATGCCCATCCATATGTGGCTATCTGGGGATGGTGTAGCATTGGTAAGACCTAATGCAAAAGCCTTGAGACAGAAGCATGTCTGAAATACTGACAAAACCAAAAAAGCAAGAATATTAATATGGCTAAAGTAGAGGAGGTGAGAGATTTAGAGAGAGACAGCTAGCGTAGGTCTGGGGATGGCAAATAAAGAACGAGGTAGTAAATATTTGTGGCTTTGGTGGACGCATAAGGTCTCTATAGAGTGTATTCTCCTCCTCCTGTTCCTTCTGCTCCTCCTCTTCCTCTCCCCCTCTTTCTTCTTCCTCCTCCTCCTCTTTCTCCTCTTCCACGTTTGCTCCTGCTTCTGCTTCCTTCTTAAAAACATAAAAATGATTCTTGACTTGTGTGTTATAGTCTCCTGGCTGAGTTTGACCTGCAGGCAGTAGTGTGATGACCCATGCTATAGCTTACTTTAAGGGGGTGGAAATCAACTATGTTTCATGACGGTCAGTTTCACTGCACTCATGAGAATAGACTGTAGACAAAGATAGAGACAGTCAGCAAGTCACGCCAGTTAGCCAGCCCCAGATGATGATAGCATGGACTCGGGTGGCTGCCTTGGTAAGTTAGATTCCAGATTTCTTTTGAAAGAACTGCTGAAAGATCTAATGATGGATTGGATGTAGGGTTTGAGGGACGCAGAGAAGACTTGGATGACTCATTTTGTTTTGAGTAGTTAGAGGAGGGAGTTACTGTGTATTGAAATGTGGCATCCTGATGATAAGTCAAGTGAGAGGAGGACTGAAAAGTGACCACTGAACTTGGCAAAAAGAGGTCATTGCTGTCTTTGAAAGTTTTAGTGGTGTTTTGAGGGAGCTAACCCTGATTTAAAACCGTGTGTGAGGCAAGGAAGATTAGAAATTGGTGACAGTAGATAGAGATAGCTCTTTTTTTATAAATTTTTTCTTTTAAAAATATCATAGAAATGAGTTGATAAATGAAAGAGGATTAGGGGTTAAAAACAGGTTTTTAAAATTGTTTTTAAGGTAGTAGAAATTACAGTAGCTTTGCATGCTCACTGGAGTGTTGCTCCAGTGAAGGGAAAGTTGATACTGCAGGAGGAAAAGAGAATTGCTGGGATGCTGTTTTTGAGTGGATGAAAGAGGATGGAATGTTACCAAGAGGTGAAATGGGAGGCCTCAGCTAGGGTTTTAGATACTTCAACTGTCATAACAGGGAGGAAAGCAGGAAATAGATATAGGTGGGTGGATAGATGTATTGTGAGAAATTGTGGAAATCCTCCTTGATTTCTTCTGTTTTCTTAGGGAAAGAGAAGCTAGGCCATCTGCTGAACATAAATATCATGGAGGAGGGGTTATGGTGTGAAGTGAATAACTTGTGAAATAGTTGTCTGTTAGGAAGTGTGGAAGGGTTGCCACGAAGGGTCCATTCGAGGTTAGTGAATATGTATTGAATGTAAGACTAGTCAGTGTGCCTGTAATTTTCTCTGGCCACTTTCACCTGCAAAATAGCAAAAGCACCTGATTTAACCAAGTATGCTGAGAAAAGAAGGGGACAAAAGATTGGATGTGAATGCAAGGAGTGATTATAATTTGGACCATGATATTTCATCTGGTTAGAGAGGGAAGTAAAAGACTGAGGGAAAAAAGGGCAGTGAAGAGGAGGCAGGATTAATGGATTATAGGTTCTGATGGGGTTGAAGAATTATACAAGTTGAGGCACTGGATAGAAGGAGCTAGAAAGATGGGAAATGCTGGATGCAGAGTGAGATGTTAAAGATTAGATTTGAGGGGTTGTAGTTTTGGGGAATGACAAAAGTCTGGGATATAACCATGAAGTTATGGCTGTGGTAGAGTAGAGAATAAACTCATTTTAGAGAATTAAAAATTAAGAGTCTGGGTTTTGAAATAAGCATTTACTTGAAAATTTAAACCATGAAGGATTGTCCCAAGTATATTGTTACAGAAAGTGACAATCAGCCAAGAGCTAACGTCTTCAAGGAATAGCACAAGTGACACTTTGGCAATGATTAATGATTATAACAAGGAAAGATGTGGTAGTCTAGTTTAACTACAGGAGATTCAAAGTTTGTTCTGCTTTTAAAAAATTTTTGTTTTAGGGAGAAAAGAAGAAGGATGTTCTAGGAGAAGCAAGGAGTACAGAGTCCCAGCGATAGGGAGGGAATGAAAGACAAAACAGACATTAATCGTTAGGGCTGCCGGGAAAGGGAAAGTCAGATTTCAGTAGAGGAAGTTGAAAAGGGAAATACAGAAAACAGATGGAGAATATGGCAAATTTTGCTGATGGCTGACTATGAAATCCAGAGTAAAGAGTGGATGGGTTTGGGGAGTTACAGAGAAAGATGAGGCAGAATGAATTTCTAGGGAATTAGAGTTGGAGGTTGAGGGGTAACCTGGGATTGTGAGTTTCTTTATGACTGAGGAAAACAGTTATAAAGAGCACAGTGATCTTGGTGTTGGTGATCTTAAGACAATCAGGACTGGGTTGCTGGGAAGGGAGAGGTAGGCATCTTGTCAGGAGCGTGCAGAGCTTTGGGTCCCGTTTTGCTCCTGCCAGAGAGATATGGAGGGTGGAAGATGATGGGGGAGTGGTCTTACACAGATTAATATGTGTCAGTATATTAACTGACAATCTAATTAATAAGAATTATTGTCATGGAATTACCCTTTTAAAAAGTTCACTGTCATCTTGTCTATAACTATGATATATCAAGTAATTACCCTCTGCCATGATATAATTGGAATTTACATAAACTCTATATTGTTAACTTCTCACAAAAGTATTAGGAAAGAGATATTGTAAACTCCATTTTTAAGTTTTTACACTTCAGACAACTGAGACCGACAGAGATTAAGGAGCCTGTCTGGGTCTCAGAGTGAGTGGTGAAGAAATCAAACCTGGGCCGTGTAGCTCACAAATCACTCTTTTTCTGGTAATATTATCTGATTCTCCACTAAGGCACACACCCATTGTCTCTCTTTTTAATTATTTCACTTGGATTTTTCTCTTCTGTGACACCAGATAGAAATCTATATATGGGAGACATGTAGGCCTTTCTATTGATGGATGATTTTCTGGAGATGATATTATTTGGAGAAAACTAAATACTTGCTGAAAAACTATCTCTTTTATTAGTGATGTCAAACATAATGATTTCCCCTAGGCTTGGTACAGTCTGACAGAAAAAAAATTTCCAGTTATAGACTAATTGATTTTTGCCATAACTCAAGCAAATAGAGATTTCCATGATCTTTGCTTAAAAGAGAATGTAATCATCCTTGCCTTTATTTATATGCCCTGCCCGCTATAATCTTCAAGTCTCCCCCTTCATTTAAATACCCTCTTCAGTAATTTATCTCTGGACTTTTCCTTGAGATTAATGTTGCGCTAATTTAATATGTTAGTTTGAATTTGATTAGCCAAGGGACCAGTACGGTAAATCGTACAGAGTGACACCATACAAAGGCATTTCTCATCACAGCTTAATAATACTGTTGTTTACTATCTTGAGCAACGGTAAGTATCTGCTTTAGAAACTGGCTTTATCATTTCTCTCTTTTCTTTCTTGGATTGGCAGAGAACCTTCTCAAACCAAGATGCAGAAAGACTTGCTTTTGGAATATGAAAGGATTCACAAGTTTCGCACATTTCAAAACTTTCTGTATGTTATTTGGGTAGAATTTCTTTGTTTATCTAGGTTTCCCCTTTCTGATCTCTTCATATTCTTGCTGACATTTATGAGAACTCTTCCCGCTTAAGCACCTCTTGTAAGTTAAATACATTTTAAAATTGCAGAAGAAAAAACTGTATTGCGTAGATTATCTTTTCTACTTATCGTACTCAAAAATCTACATGGTGGAAATTATGGTCCAAAGCAAACAATATCATCTCCATCAATCCAAACATGACAAATTGTGAGCAAACATTGATCAAAAGCAAAACATTCAAATGGCTCTTTTCTGAAGAAGTAACTATCTCATCTAAGACTAGAGGACTATCTTCTTTGTTTGGGGGTGTGACGTGATTTATAATAAGAAATATATGTTTGTTCTTTGTCATTTCTGGCACAGAACTCCTAAAACCCTTGGAATTTTTTGTGCTAAGAGCTATAAAGATGTCTTTTGATATGTCAATGAGGTGACTTTTGGAAAGCCCTTCTAGACAAACTTAGGACAGGGTTGGTTGCCAGGGAACCAACCAGATGATAGAGGTTTCGAACTTTTAGAACCTCCCACCCCAACCTCTGGGGAGGAGTGAGGAGCTGGAAGTTGAATCAGTTGCCAGTGGCTAATGATTTAATTATGCATAACTATGTAATAAAGCCTCCCTAAAAAAAAAAAAAAAAAAAAGCGAAAAACAAAAACACAAAAGGACAGGATTCATAGAGCTTCCAGGTTGGTGAACAGGTGGAGATTTAGGGAAAGTAGTGCACCTAAAGAGGGCATGGAAGCTCCAGGCCCTGCCCTTTCCCTCATACATTGCCCCATGCCTCTCTTCTACCTGGCTGTTCCTGAGTTCCTTTTATAATAAATCGAGGATCTAGTAAGTAAAATGTTTATCTGAGTTCTGTGAGCCACTCTAGCAAATTAATTGAACTCAAGGAGGAGGAGTGTTGGAACCTCTGATCTATAGCCTGTAGTTCAGAAGCACAGGTGACAATCTGGACTTGCCACTGGCATCCTAAGTGAGGGAGGGGCAGTCTTGTGTGACAGAACCATTTAACCTTTGGAATCTGATGCTATCTACCAGGTAGATAGTGTCAGAATCAAGCTGAATTCTCAGACCCTGTGCTGGTGTCTAAGAACTGTTTGTTGGTGCTGTGGAAACCATCCTCCTCACCCACCCAATTTGGAAATGGGTGACCAGAACATAAAAAAAGGGGACTTCCATCTTATTAGGTCCAATCATGGGGAATGATTTGAGAGCTTCATATTAGAGGAAAACATTAGCTATTCTATGGAGTAAAACAGAATTGAAGATATAAAAATACTTAGAGTCTTGGTGAAAATTGTGAGGAATGCTGGTCAGCAATAATATAATTTCCAGAACAGAACAGGAAAGACAAGATTAATAATTATTTCTGAACATTAGGTGCGTATTTACAATTGTATAATTTGGCTATCTTAACCTTTTCCAGAGAGATGGGGAACATCTTTAAATTAGAGACTATATTTTATTTATCTTTATGTACCCCACCAGGTATGCCAACCATTCTTTTAATCATTTGTGCATTCATTTATTCATATATTTATTCTATCAACAATTATTGTGTGTCCACTGTGTGCGGCAGGCACTGTGCTGTGTCTAGAAATAGAGGACTAATTCATGGACCCTATTATTTTCTTATTCACTTGTTTACTCATTGATTTAACAAATATTTGTCAAAAGCTCATTATTTGTCAGGCATTGATTTAGACATTTAGAATACATCAGTGAATAAAACATAAATCCCTGCCCCGGTGAAGCTTATATTCTAGAAGAAGGCCACAGAAAATAAATAACACAAGAGGTACGATATCAGAAGGTAAAAGCACTCTGCAGAAAATGAGTAGATCAGTGCAAGGAGGCTCAAGAGGGCTAGTGTTGGAGAGGGTTGCAGGCCATGATTTTAAGAATGGTAATAAGAGTAGACGCTGTTGAGAAGATGACACTTGGGCACAGAATTGATTTAAGTGAAGGAGTTACCATTACGGCTCTCTGGGGAAAGAGGAACAGCCAGTAAAAAAGCCTTGAGTTATTTTGAGCCAGTAACATAAAGAAACCAAAAGTAAGCAGGTAGGGAGTAGTAGGAGTTAAGGTCAGAGAGAGTACAGAGACCTTCATGATGTGGACCCTTTCAGAGTTTGGCTTTTTCTCCATGTGAAATGGGAAACCATGACAGAGTTTTGAGCAGAGAAATTTAAGCTGACTGACGTTTTAAAAGGATCACTCTGGCTGCTGTGTTGAGAATGGACTACTTGGAATCAAGAGAAGACATGGGGAGACCAGTTGGAAAATTATTGCAGAAATCCAGGCTTGTGTTGGTAGCTTGGTCTAGAAAAGTAGAGAAGAAGTAGTGGGAGATGACCAGATCCCACATATATTTTGAAGGTAGAGCCAACAGAATTTCCTGACCGATTGGATGTAGGTTATGAGAGAAGGAGAAATGTCAAGGATGACTCTAAGGTTTCACGGACTTCTTAGTGTAATGAACAAGAAAACGAATGGTTACCATGGAGTGCAAATAATACTACAGGTATAAGTAGGGTCTACTGAGAACCTTGAATTGGTATATTGAAATTAGACATGGTGCCAGGGAAGACTTCTAGAAGAGATACTATTTGAACTGACTTTTGGTTAGATGGATAGCTGTTTGTGAGCAAAAGAAAGTAAGGGAAAATAATGCAGATAATAATGTAGACAGAGAAGAAAGTAAAAAGGCAAGGATAAGCAAGGAATACAGGTGAATCGGTGAGAGAGGAGGTTAGAGAAGTAGACAGCAGGAAATCATGCAGGGTTTATATACTAAGTACAAAATCTTAAGCTTTGTCATGAATGTTGGGAATAGCCTCTGGAGGTTATTAAGCAGAGGTGTGACATATTGATAAAAAGGATGATTTTTGAAATACTGTGTCAGAGAAGATATATTTAAGGGAGACAGTTATGGATCCATTTAATGATCTAGATAAGATACAACGAAAGCATGAACTAAGTCTGTGACTGAGGGGACACATGTGAGATTGAAGGTAGGATCTATAAGCCCTATTATGTAATAGATGAGGATGAGGGAATACCTCAGGGTGTCATCACCTGATAGAGGAAATAAAGAGGTAAACAGATTTGGAGAGGAAGATGATAAGTTCAGTTAGAATAAAGTGAGAGTGTGGATAGCCACGTTGAAATGGTTAATGAGGTTGACTATATGCATCTAAGCTCCGGAGAAAGGTCCAGCTGGGGCTTTATGCTGGAGAAGCATAAGCGTATAGGTTATAGCTGAAACCACATATTTGGATAATTTCACTTAAGAAGAAAGAAAAAGGCATATTGCTGAGAGCAAAGACAACTGAAGTACCAATATTTAGAGGCAAACATAATGAGAGTTGCCATTAAAGAAAACAAGGAATGGGAAGAGAGAAAGGCACTTCGTGAGAGAGGAGTGTCATAGAAAAGTGAGAATTTTATGAAAGAGGAAGTGGTCAACAGCGCCAAATGCTCCGGACCCTCAGGACAGGCGGTAAACATATTCCATTGGGTAGCCATTATGAGCGTCATTAGTGAAACCCCCAAACTGTTGTGGTTTATCATCCTAGAAGACAATGTAGAAGCTTCTAAACAAAGGGTGTGTCCTGAGAAAAGTTGAGCATAGGCTCCCAATTCAGAAAATGGGTCAACATTGTAACTCTAAGTAAGTTATATTAATTAGATACAGGAGTTCAATACATCTGGTTTCTTTGATCTTTTCCTCTAAGAATATCTTCTCTCTGTTTTTATATGTGTGCTGCTATTTTAATAAATATATGTGTTATTGTAGTCAAAACCTGGGAATTATTTCCCTGGCTTCCTATGGAAGAGGTATTTTTCCCACCTGCTCTGTGCCTTTGTCTTTTTGTGTGTGTGTGTGGTGGCACAAACCCAATTTGAGGAGTGCCTGTAATATAGAAAGCATTCACTCGGTGTTAGTGAATAAAAGTAAAAACAATCTCAGTTCAAAAGAGATGAGTAGTCATTTTAAATCTTGCCAATTGGTGGCAGGTATAGTATATTTATAGTAGGAACTTTTCCATAGACACAGATCCCCTTAATTTCTAACCATGGCACCTATTTTAAATAATGCCACTGGATATGAAGAGCAGGGTAAATAAAGGTGAAAGGGTCAGAACAACACATTTTTTTCCTTAGAAAACCAACTTAAAATAGAATCCCCTGCTGATGGCTGGGTCAGAAGAGCCACACCATATACAATGTTCTAGAAATACCTTTGTTGCTGTGGGCCTGCTAATCACTTTGTTCAAGTAGTATACTTGTTTTCTTACTTTTGAATTTACACTTCACATGTGTCTTTTTAAAATAATTGTTATTATAATTTTTCTAAAAGTACAAATAATTCTAATAATAGTCCAATGGAATACAGAAAAATATCTCAACTACTTTCCCAGCAGGAGGAGCTGTCCAAGTTAACATTCTGTTTGACAAAAAAAGATAACGAATGCCTGCAGTACAAAGTAGAGCTTAAATTAAATCTGACCTAACTTTAAAAAGTGTGTGAGAGAAATGGCTTTGTCAGGGACCTCAGAGATACCAAGTATCTATAGGTAGATATGACTAAGGGTAGATTTTCATAAATACATGATCCAAGTGATCCCTGTTCGGAAATGATGAAAACAAACATCTACCATAAACCTTGATTAACCAAAAGGTTTTAAAGCTAAGAGAGTTCTTGTTATAATATGCAAAGCTACACCTTAAATAGTTATTTTCCACCTCAGTATTCCACTATGTATACGCTCTCAGACATGCATTTACTCTTCTGACCATGAAGATAAAGAACATAGATCAGAACCATTAAGATCTTACTGTTATGAACACCTTGTCCCTTCCCTCAATTTTTCTTTCAAGTCTACAATGCATTGTGTGCTTGAACTGTACTCTCCTGCAGCCTCCTGTCACCTGCCACCTATCTCTGGTGCTCTCCTACCAGGCTTTTCTGCATAGACGCTGGAGGGTTAAGACCATGATATTGAGATTGTGTTATTTATGCATCAACCCAAAGACCACCTGTCCAATTCCTGTTTTCTTGTCAATCCCAGTCCTTGAGACACTGCAGTTTGCCCTGATGCAGAGGACAAGCTTGCTCTGGAGGTCCAACAGTACCAAGTTTAGGGCCAGAGAAGAGCAAGTCTTAAACTCAGAGAAAACATAGATCCATAATTCCCTACTCCACCTATGTTCTCTGATTCCTGTAGCCTCTTTCACCATTCATTTCATGTGCACAATAACTTCATTTATTCACCCCAGATTTATTAAATGCCAGTTCTGTACCCCACTCTATTTTTGTGCTAAGAGTACAGTGGTGAGTAAGATACCTATAACCCTAAAGAAGGTTCAACATAGTGAGAAGAACAGAGTCCTGAGTTACAAGGAGGAGGCTTACAGTCGAGGGTGTGGGGAGCTGTGCACTCTGTGGTGAGGAAGAGTAGAGGGAAAATATGTGGGGAGCTGTGTGCTACAGGCCAACAGCTAACCCTGTACTACTTTTGTGTTTGTCTGGGAGGTCAGTTCTATATCATTAGTATTTTCCCATTGGGCTGTTCCTAAGGTCTAGAATCTGAGGTATGTTTAAATTTCAGCCCAACATTGTATAGTTTTTCTGTTTAATCTATTTTCAAACCTCCCCAAATAATTACCTGTCAAACAAACAGGCATCAGATTTTGAAGGCCCTTCTCTATTGTCGTATCTACCAAGAAGGCTTTCCCACTGCACATATTAATTCTTCCTTTTGGAAACTCACATAGCACTTTGTTCCCCTTTTATGGCAAGTTTTCTTTTTCTGAATGGTATAATAGTTGTTTGTATGCTATACTTGATTCGATGAATTTCAGAGCCTAATACAATACTTTTCAAATGGAACAGACCTATGAAGCTGTTTCCCTTTTGCTCTTCCATACCACATATACTCTTCCACTTCTGGAAAAAAGGCTAAAACCAGCCCAGCCTCCAAGACTGGTCTTTGTAAGTCATATGACAGAGTTCTCCTTACATTCAACATAGTCATCAGGTGTCAAGCTGGGACTTATTCTGAAGCTTAGTTGGCTATGAAAGGTAGGATACCCATCCTCACACTCCTTACATGTGGGCTATTGACATTTTTCTATCTTATGTTATATCCAGTGCAGAGTGAAAGACAAGTCCTCCAGCTGAAGGTTTGTGTATCAGCCTCATAAAGCGAAGACATGTTTACATTAGCACTTAGAAAGTGATTACAGAGTGACAGAGGTCGGGGGAAGGTGAGGGAGTGACATTACATTTCAACAAGCATTTGGAAATCTTTGAAACTTAAGGCTGTACAAATAGACCCAACCAAAAATGGAAAAGTTGTGGCTATTTTTGATGGATATTCCAGCAGTGATATATTATGTTCTTTTGCATTTTTGTTTATTCAGCTTAATGGAGGCTATAAAAAGGTGCTTTTGATTAAGCAGTTTAATATCTTATATTTATATAGTACCTTTCACCCCAAAGTCCTAATAAACTATGTTTACACAGCTTTATAAATCGTATAAAGAATTGGCCTTTTCTTCACCAGGACTAGTAGGAAGCCATCTGTGGTAGACATCTGCCCCACTGAAGGAGGTAAGGAATTCAGGACAAGCTCACCAAGGTAGATTTAGCTGGTACAGAAATCTACTAAAATTCTAACTAGTGGACAAATCCTGCCTTGGCTTATGAGTTTGGTGGGGAGGAGTGTGGTGAGAAGATGAATTAATCTACTGTTTAATTAATTGATTAATCTCCTATTTAGACAGCTGCTGTTGAGCCTCTTTGTTCTTGCTAATGAGTGAGGAAGGTTTCATAAAGTTTTGGTATTTCCTGTCTAAAACCATGAACTCATTTCTATCAGCTTGATTAAAAGTAACAAAAATACTTCATCAGTTATTAAACTTTTCCAAGATATTTTGTTTGGGATCCATGTAGCCTCTGGTTAGAATGAAGAATAATGGTGCACATTTATGATTGGGTCATTATACAAATAATTAATAAATATATAATAGTATTGTAATTTATATTTAGGTTATCCATGTTGAAGGTGATTTTTAAATGATAGATATTGTATTGATTATAGCTACGGGTGTCGAGTAAAATGGAAACAATTATCGGATATCATATTGGGGTCACTGGGATCATAAGTGTCATGTTCTTATAATAGTTCCAGGTGCTCATTCTTGACAACTAAAAAAACAACCAAAATACAGCTGATTAGCTATAGGAATGGAAGTAAAATTGTAATCTACAAGCAATGTATTTATTATTATGTTCTTGAGACTTCAGGTAGCATTTGATCTTTAATATTCAATGTGAATTCCCTATCTCTCTCTCTCTGTGTCTGTCTGTCACACACACACACACACACACACACACACACACACACACACACACTTATCCCTAATTGAAGGAATCCTAAATCAGGATTCAAGAGACCTCTAGGTTAATCTTGATTTTTCTTACTAATGAATTTGCTGGTCAATCTCTCTCTAACCTCAATTTCTTAGTTTATATTACTGGCTATGGAATACAGTAATGGAGAAAGTCCATATATTATGATAATGGTATATTAAATATATTAATCATCTGAGGAATTTGTATGACTCTTCCCAATCTTACATATCAAGTTGAAATTCTTCTAGGTCCTATAAAATCCTTTCATAATATAAACTTTACAACTGCAATAACATTTTTAGGCTACTATGTTATCCCTTACTGTATGAAATTAGGCATGAATGGATTTATGAGGCTATAAAAGATGCCCAGTTTCCATTGGAAACTTTAAAATTCTGAATTATTTAGTAATATCTACAATACATTCAGTTGAATTGAGGATGACATCAATTCAATGTATCATTTTATAAGCATTGAAAAACACTTTATCCATAGTTTGGAAGGACACTAAGACCTACACTGAAATATATCTAGGTTGTAACTATACTCTCTCTCAGTGCTTCAAGCTTCCATATATTTAAATTTATGTAAATAACTTGTACTGGGGATATACCATAAATTGCTTAATTTGTAATGGTGACTTTTCCCCCCATTTACATTATTTTGTTTTTCAGTAACCAGCAACATAACTAAGCTCTGAAATTTGAAAATTCATACTTCGAATCAAAGGATTAGAACAGTATTTATAAAGAAGTAAGGAAGCTAAATATCATAGTTTGGAGGAAAACCACACGTGTGCTGTTTCATTATATTATGACAGGTATAATTTCAGATGACATGTATGTTTATCTTGTTGTTCCTGGAAGGTAAAACAATCTCATGCCTTGTTCACACACTGTTTAGAAACAGCCAGCTCCACTTTCTTTGTAGCCTGTTATGTTTTTCAGAAAATTGCTTGCGTAAGGAACTCCCCCACATTACATTGCTATGCGGTAGGAAATGGATTATGCCTGTGCACTTGGAAACAACTGATCCCATAGGCTGTATTTCATAGGAAAATGAAAACCGAAAAGAAAATGCATTTTGACCAAGGTGACTGGGCTAATACAATTTCTCAATTAACTGTCTGCATGCTGGCTTTTACTGAGTGCCATGGATTGCAAATAGCTGGGTTGCAAATAAGCAAGGCATCTTACCCTAATAATCCATTTTACTGGGAATGCCTGTACTTATGAAAGGAATTAGAGTTCAAATAGTCCAACTAAACACTTCTTGAGCCCCTAGAGAGTCCTATATTGCATACTATGTAGAAAACAAAAATAGAAAACAGACCCTAAGTCTACTCTCTTATCTAACTTATTTTCTTCTGCATTGTAGTAAACCTGTTTAGTTTATGTAGATAATTGTTCTTCCCCAGAGGTCAAGGACGATGTCATGATCATTTATGTTTCTCTTTTAACCCAAGTATCATGACTTGTGTTCAGTAGGTAGATAAATATCTAGAACATAAAAAACTTAGAAGACTTAGTCTGATAGAACCAAAGAATATATTTGTCCTTGATTTCCAGATTTATAAAAAAGAACACATTGATATGGCATCCAATCTGCCAAATTAATAGATATGTAGAATAGTTTCTCAGCATCTCTAGAGAAAGTCCAAATATCTTTGGCACTCAAGATTTTTCATATTTTGCGACTTCCTGCATACCTAGTCTCAATCCATGACTTCCTTCTATATACTCCATAATGTAGGCATGTTGAGTTGTGTTTGGATGATCATACATCCTGATTTACCCAAAATGGACATGGCTTATACCTGTTTTCTTGGCATAATTATTAATAACTCCACCTTTCACTTTTATAAATGTATTGGTTTCTTTCAAGTGCATAGTCACCCTAATTTACATAATTCCTTAATGGGTCTGTAGTGTCTCATGCTTCTGCATATTTTGTAAAATTATTTTTAGAGCTTCTGCCTATCCATGTATGACAAGCATTTGGGTACACGTTCAACCTTTAGGTCTTCTCATGTGCAACCTAGTTGTTAACTTGGCTCAAAGTTTCTGGGAGCTTCAAGTTTCTCAAGAGCTGTCTAAAGCTAGAAGAATCATGGAGGCGTGGTTGTTCTAGATATTCCCTAGAGTAATTCTGTTGATTTCATTGGGACAGTTCCAACACTGTGCCTTTCTATGAATAATGCTAGGAACACCCTGGATCTACCTTGGTTGTTAATTTAGGACCACAGTGATCCCTTCTCAGACTGTTTTATGAAGATCCAAAAACATGGCAGAGCCATACAAATTTTTTTTCAAAGTACACCCTCTACGATTGATTTGTGTTCAGTAGTCTAGGAATTCCTTTATTTATCATAGTAGTGTTTTCAGAGTAGTGCTTTTCTCTTCTGAGGGAACTAAGAATTTCAAACCAGGAAGTTTTGAGGGAGCAGAGTATACAGCTGGAGAATTAGTAACTTTGATAAAGCTTATGCTAGTTTCTATCCACTTCTTCAGATAAAATGCTGACAGCCAACAGGAACAAATCCAATACATCTGCCTGGTCAAGTTACTTTGATTTATATGAATGTGGATATGCACTGATTTACTGAACTGAGCTTCATGACATTACCTTCATCCATCGTTTTCTGTTACTTGCCTCCCACCCCCTGCCTTTGGTTTTTAGCTTTCCAGTTGAATAGTAAACATTTTATTTTCTCTTTTGGCTCAGGACATGCAACTCCTGTCACATTTAATATAAAGCACTTGCATCTGCTAAAACAGCAGTGCTACTCTGAAAGCCTGTAGTTCAAACAGTTCCAATTCTTCTTTTTCCCTGCCTTCATTTTTAGTCATGAAACTATAGGAGGGGGGCAAAGTTCACAGTTCTTAAGGTGCTAGGGAAATAATTTATTCTGCCTCTGCCTGTAGAACTAAGAGGGCTGGTGGAGACCTTGGATGGTTTCATAGGAGTCAAGGGCACCTGTGGCTACTAGAGGTGTCTGCTCTGTGTCTCATAATAGGAACATGAAAAAGACTGTCAAAAATATTGATGGGATAAATTGGCCTTATTATAAAGTGAGAGTGAGCTTCAATGTGTAAAATCAATCAGGAGGAATCATTAACTCTGTTCTTGTAAACTGCGACCCAAGGCAAATGTGATCATACACATGTGATGTGTATATGTGATCACAGACTGGCCCTTGAAAAGCATTTCCAAGTGTGTTTTCCAGGCTCAAGAAGAGCCTTACCTAATACCTTAGGAAAGGTATGGAAAATAATTTAAAAATTATTAACTTTTTCTTTTTCAAATCCACAGTGTTTCTGTACCTAATGGTCTGTGTGCTGCTTTGTTTACTGCTTCTCAATAGAAAAATAACAAAAATAGAAAATATTCATAAAGAGGGAACATAAATACTCTGAGTGACAGAAGAATCCTTAATGAAAATTAAATGTTGGATACATAGGCCAAGGTTGAGAGGGAATATGCTTATTATTCATAAAATTATGAAGTTTATATCTATCAAAACCCCAAATAACAAAACTAACTGGGCCCTGCTTTCACAACTGCTATTTTGGGATGGAAAGTTCATTTCCAAAAGTGAAGTCAGGGTTAGGGGACAAATGAATAATGTTCAGCTGTCTAGAGTCTGTCAATAGTAGAAAGCCATTACTATCCCTAAACTTAAAGGACAAGGAAAGAAACTGATACCACTTCAGAGATCTGAAGATTTTGAGGGGAGCGCTTCCAACAGGAGCTAGAAAAGTCACGGGACACAATCCCTGCTGGAACCACCGTGCTAAACCAAGGAGAGGCATTTTTTTTTCATTTGCGGCTGCTATAACAGAATACCATAAAGCAAGTGGATTATAAATAACAGAAATTTATTTAGCATACTTTGGGAGACTTGGAAATCCAAGATGAAGGCACTGGAAAATTTGGTGTCTGGTGAGGACCTGTTCCTTGGTTCATAGATAGCTGTCTTCTTGCTGTGTCTTCACATGGTAGAAGAGGTGAGGGAGCTCTTTAGGGTAGTCTTTTATAAGGGCACTAATCCCATTTATGAAGGCTCCACCTTCATGAATTAATCACTTCCCCAAAACCTCACCTGCAAAAACTGTCACACTGAGGACTAAGATTTCAACATATAAATTTTGTGAGGACACAAATATTGTCTATAGCAGAAGGGGAAGTACCCACTCTATCTCTTTCCATTCTTTGATATCCTGCTGTGTTTCTCCTTAACTAACTCTAGTTACAGACAAAAGGAAAGGGATCCCACATAATTAAATCCTTGGGGATCAATTCTCCTGGGGTACTGAGAAGAACTGAGAGAATTGAAACATTGTTCTCTGAGTGAAGGAAGGGGAAGTGAGGTGGCATATTCTCAACATAAATATACAATAATGTTATGACTATTATAGTTCCCATTTTACAGATGCAGAACTTGAGTCTAGGATTGTTAAATAATTTGCCCAAGGTCACATAGCTAGTGGAACTCCGACCACTGTCTTGAATTTATGTTTCTTACTCAATAGCCAAAGCTAATTACTATGTTACATTGCCACTCCAATATTAATATTTTTTTCAGTTGATTGTCAGTGTCAGAAATAAATATTTAAAAAATAATTTATATATAAAAATCAAAATTTATGGATGGATAAACTAAATCCAAAGCTAAATATAAGAAAAACAAAAACTAGATATTGTTTGGAGGTAGTATAGGGAAAGTCAGTATATACTGCTTTAATCTTTTCCATTCTTTGCTTCTATTGCATGTTGTATTTCTTACTTTCCCAGCAAAATCTTAGAATTCCTGTCACATGGATCCCAAATTAGCTTTTGCAGGCTAAGGACCTTAGGCATGAATGTTTCTGCAAATTGGATAGAAAAAGCATTGCAATGGTCCAAAGGCTCCCAAGTCAGCTTGAATTTCCAGCATAGTTTGGACTAGAGCCTAAACTGACAGTCTGGGATGTGTGAGCATAAGGGAAAGAAGTTGAAACTGCCTCCTATTTCATATTTTCAACATTAAACAGAAACCAAGAGGGAAATGGTTCCAATATTTTATCACGTGTATTCTAATCCATTCTAAGCTGACAATGTTATATAAATGGACTATAGCGAATGAAGTTTTCTCTAAGTGAGAAACAAACCTCAGGGTCTGGATATAAAATGTAAACTATTACACATATTATTTCTATGAGTAAATTTTTTTCATAAAATGTAGGAGTAGTCAATTCTACCACCTTGTAAAATTAAAACTTTGGACTATTTTAACTCTTAGTGTAGTCTGATATCATGATAAACCATAATCCAGAGTTGGGTTCGTTTTGTTTAGATTTTCTTTTCAATATTCAGTGTCGAATAGCAGAGGCCTAAAAGGATGACATAGCCAATGGCCATCATTAAGCACTGAACAAAGAGTTCATTAGTGCCTAAAGAGATGAAACAGAGAAAGGAGGGGCCATCCAAATAGGTAGCTTTTCTGTAATGTGTTATTTAATATAAGGGCTCATAAAAGATAGGAAGTAGGATATGCAGTATCAAACGAAGGAGAGCAAAGTAGAAAGTGTAAACAAATAACTAATGTTTTATAAGAGTAAAGTATCATGCTTAATGGGAGAAGAAAAACAGAGAACGTTTTTTTTAAAGATCAAGTTAAGAAATGTGACAAGAAAAACGGAGAGGTCAGTTGTCGATATGGAAAGGAATGTGTTCTGGGCAGAAAGACTGGCAGGAGCAAATACATTGGTTTGGGAGGTGGTGGGTAATACCGTTTACTTGTAGGGGTCCTGTCAGGATATTAGTAAGAAATAAGCACCACTGGCTTTTGGTTAAGGACAGACAAAAAATGGTGGGAGAACACGGAGGTTTCCGAGCCAAATCAAGAAAATGGAAAAGGAAAACGTGCATTCTCTAGGCACTTGGGATGTGGCAGGAGGGTGCAAGCAATGTCATCTCCTCCTTGGTGTTACATTTCTTGGAAATTAATTCAGCCTTAAAAGGTACATGAAATTCTGCAAATTAATTTTACAAAATTTATGAGTAAGTTTTGTGTAACCTCTCAGCCCTTAATATTTTTACTACTATATGAAAAAAATGGGTATCTAATGTTGCCTTATACATGCATTTATTTCAATGCATATTGTAAATGCTTCCTTCAGTATTTTTCTTTTTTTTTACCATATGATCTTACTTTGTATTTGAAATCTGAAAAACAAAACAAAAAATGAAAACAGACTTATAGGTACAGAAAACAAATAGGTGGTTGCCAGAGGGGAAGGGGTGAGGGGATGGGTGAAATTGGTGAAGGGAATTGAGAGGTACAAACTTCCAGTTACAAAATAAATATGTCACTGGAACGTAATATACAGCATAAAGAATATGTTCAATAATAATGTAATTACTTTGTATGAGGACAGATGGTTTCTAGACTGATTGTGGTGATATTTCATAATGTATTTAAATGTCAAATCACTATGTTGTATCCCTAAAGCTAAGACGATATTATTGTAAGCCAACTATATTTCAATTAAATACATATATATATATATATATATATATATATATATATATATATATATATATATATATATAAAATAGTGTGAAACAACCCCACTGCAGAAGATGGAGGAATAGGTGTTCACCTAAGTAACTATGGAAATGAGCAGAGTCCATAATGTAAAATGAACTGCACTATAAGCATTGTACTCTAGTTGATAAAGTTGTTTCCTACAGCAGTACAGGTTAACAATGCTGAGACAACAAAACATGTACACTGGAATTGAACAATTAATTCAATGGATGGTGGCTGGTGCCACCAATGAGCCAGTTTTCTCATTGTTGGGTGGGAGGTTAAAGAAAAGCAAGAGGATAAGGCTGAAACACGGTAAAGGATTAGAGCTGGAGACATCAGTATGAATCATGTTTAGTGTAATATAGATACAGATGTTTATACACAGAAATATTTATGGATATGTATATACACATGGTTTGGTATATAAACACATATCTCCTTGCCCTGTCAGCTGAGAGGACCTAGAACCAGTGACACCCCAATAGCAACAAGCAGACCTAGGGCCAGATCTTTGGGTTTTTTTTAACATCTTTATTGGAGTATAATTGCTTTACAATGGTGTGTTAGTTTCTGCTTTACAGCAAAGTGAATCAGTTATACATATACATATGTTCCCATACCTCTTCCCTCTTGCGTCTGCCTCCCTCCCACCCTCCCTATCCCACCCCTCTAGGTGGTCACAAAGCACCAACTGATCTCCCTGTGCCATGCGGCTGCTTCCCACTAACTATCCACCCTACATTTGGTAGTGTATATATGTCCATGCCACTCTCTCACTTCGTCACAACTTACCCTTCCCCTTCCCCATATCCTCAAGTCCATGCTCTGGTAGATCTGTGTTTTATTCCTGTCCTACCCCAGGCTCTTCGTGACATTTTTTTTTCTTCTTAGATTCCATACATATGTGTTAGCATACGGTATTTGTTTTTCTCCTTCTGACTTCCTTCATTCTGTATGACAGACTCCAGGTCCATCCACCTCACTACAAATAACTAAATTTCATTTATTTTTATGGCTGAGTAATATTCCATTGTATATATATGTGACATCTTCTTTATCTATTCATCTGTTGATGGACACTTAGGTTGCTTCCATGTCCTGGCTATTGTAAATAGAGCTGCATTGAACATTTTGGTACATGACTCTTTTTGAATTATGGTTTTCTAAGGGTATATGCCCAGTAGTGGGATTGCTGGGTTGTATGGTAGTTCTTTTTGTAGTTTTTTAAGGAACCTCCGTACTCTTCTCCATAGTGTCTGTATCAATTTACATTCCCACCAACAGTGCAAGAGGGTTCCCTTTTCTCCACACCCTCTCGAGCATTTATTCTTTCTAGATTTTTTGATGATGGCCATTCTGACCGGTGTGAGATGATATTTCATTGTACTTTTGATTTGCATTTCTCTAATGATTAATGATGTTGAGCATTCTTTCATGTGTTTGTTGGCAATCTGTATATCTTCTTTGAAGAAATGTCTATTTAGGTCTTCTGCCCATTTTTGGATTGGGTTGTTTGTTTTTTTGTTATTGAGCTGCATGAGCTGCTTGTAAATTTTGGAGATTAATCCTTTGTCGGTTGCTTCATTTCCAACTATCTTCTCCCATTCTGAGGGTTGTCTTTTGGTCTTGTTTATGGTATCCTTTGCTGTGCAAAAGCTTTTAAGTTTCATTAGGTCCCATTTGTTTATTTTTGTTTTTATTTCCATTTCTGTAGGAGATGGGTCAAAAAGGATCTTGCTGTGATTGATGTCATAGAGTGTTCTGCCTATGTTTTCCTCTAAGAGTTGGATAGTGTCTAGCCTTACATTTAGGTCTTTAACCCATTTTGAGTTTATTTTTGTGTGTGGTGTTAGGGAGTGTTCTAATTTCATTCTTTTACATGTAGCTGTCCAGTTTTCCCAGCATCACTCATTGAAGAGGATGTCTTTTCTCCACTGTATATTTTTGCCTTCTTTATCAAAGATAAGGTGACCATATGTGCGTGGGTTTATCTCTGGGCTTTCTATTCTGTTCCATTGATCTATATGTCCGTTTCTGTGCCAGTACCATACTGTCTTGATTACTGTAGCTTTGTAGTATAGTCTGAAGTCAGGGAGCCTGATTCCTCCAGCTCCGTTTTTCATTCTCAAGATTGCTTTGGCTATTCGGGGTCTTTTGTGTTTCCATACAAATTGTGAAATTTTTGTTCTAGTTCTGTGAAAAATGCCAGTGGTAGTTTGATAGGGATTGCACTGAATCTGTTGATTACTTTGGGTAGTATTGTCATTTTCACAATGTTGATTCTTCCCATCCAAGAACACGGTATATCTCTCCATCTATTTGTGTCATCTTTAGTTTCTTTCATCAGTGTCTTATAATTTTCTGCATACAGGTCTTTTGTCTCCTTAGGTAGGTTCATTCCTAGATATTTTATTCTTTTTGTTGCAGTGGTAAATGGGAGTGTTTTCTTAATTTCACTTTCAGATTTTTCATCATTAGTGTATACAAATGCTAGAAATTTCTGTTCATTAATTTTGTATCCTGCTACTTTACCAAATTCACTGATTAGCTCTAGCATTTTTCTGGTAGCATCTTTAGGATTCTCTGTGTTTAGTATCATGTTATCTGCAAACAGTGACAACTTTACTTCTTCTTTTCCTATTTGGATTCCTTTTATTTCATTTTCTTCTCTGATTGCTGTGGCTAAAACTTCCAAAACTGTGTTGAATAATAGTGGTGAGAGTGGGCAACCATGTCTTTTTCCTGATCTTAGTGGAAATGATTTCAGTTTTTCACCATTGAGGACGATGTTGGCTGTGGGTTTGTCATATATGGCCTTTATTATGTTGAGGAAAGTTCCCTCTATGCCTACTTTCTGTAGGGTTTTTATCATAAATGGTTGTTGAATTTTCTCGAAAGCTTTCTCTGCATCTGTTGAGATGTTCATATAGTTTTTCTCCTTCAGTTTGTTAATGTGGTGTTTCACATTGATTGACTTGTGTATATTGAAGAATCCTTGCATTCCTGGAATAAACCCCACTTGGTCATGGTGTATGATTCTTTTAATATGCTGCTGAATTCTGTTTGCTAGTATTTTGTTAAGGATTTTTGCATCTATGTTCATCAGTGATATTGGCCTGTAGTTTTCTTTCTTTGTGATATCTTTCTCTGGTTTTGGTATCAGGGTGATGGTGGCTACGTAGAATGAGTTTGGGAGTGTTCCTCCCTCTGCTATATTTTGGAAGATTATGAGAAGGATAGGTGTTAGCTCTTCTCTAAATGTTTGATAGAATTTGCCTGTGAAGCCATCTGGTCCTGGGCTTTTGTTTGTTTGAAAATGTTTAATCACAGTTTCAATTTCAGTGCTTGTGATTGGTCTGTTCATATTTTCTATTTCTTCCTGGTTCAGTCTTGGCAGGTTATGCATTTCTAAGAATTCATCCATTTCTTCCAGGTTGTCCATTTTATTGGCATAGAGTTGCTTGTAGTAATCTTTCATGATCCTTTGTATTTCTGCAGTGTCTGTTGTTACTTCTCCTTTTTCATTTCTAATTCTATTGATTTGAGTCTTCTCCCCTTTTTTCTTGATGAGTTCGGCTAATGGTTTTATCAATTTTGTTTATCTTCTCAAAGAACCAGCTTTTAGTTTTATTGATCTTTGCTATCGTTTCCCTCATTTCTTTTTCATTTATTTCTGATCTGATCTTTATGATTTCTTTCCTTCTGCTAACTTTGGGTTTTTTTGTTCTTCTTTCTCTAATTGCTTTATGTGCAAGGTTAGGTTGTATTTTGAGATGTTTATTTTTTAAGGTAGGATTGTATTGCTATAAACTTGCCTCTTAGAACTGCTTTTGCTGTATCCCATAGGTTTTGGGTCGTCGTGTCTCCATTGTCATTTGTTTCTAGGTATTTTTTGATTTCCTCTTTGATTTCTCCAGTGATCACTTCGTTATTAAGTAGTGTATTGTTTAGCCTCCTTGTGTTTGTATTTTTTACAAATCTTTTCCTGTAACTGATATCTAGTCTCATAGCATTGTGGTCAGAAAAGATACTTGATACGATTTCAGTTTTCTTAAATTTACCAAGGCTTGATTTGTGACCCAAGATGTGATCTATCCTGGAGGATGTTCCATGAGCACTTGAGAAAAATGTGTGTTCTGTTGTTTTTCAATGGAATGTCCTATAAATATCAATTAAGTCCATCTTGTTTAATGTATCATTTAAAGCTTGTGTTTCCTTATTTATTTTCATTTATTTCGTGTCCATTGGTGAAAGTGGGGTGTTAAAGTCCCCTACTATGATTGTGTTACTGTTGATTTCCCCTTTTATGTCTGTTAGTATTTGCCTTATATATTGAAGTGATCCTATTTTGGGTTCATAAATATTTACCATTGTTATATCCTCTTCTTGGATCGATCCCTTGATCATTATGTAGTATCCTTCTTTGTCTCTTGTAATAGTCTTGATTTTAAAGTCTATTTTGTCTGATATGAGAATTGCTACTCCAGCTTTCTTTTGATTTCCATTTGCATGGAATATCTTTTTTCCATCCCCTCTCTTTCTGTATGTGTCCCTAGATCTGAAGTGGGTGTCTTTTAGACAGCATATATTTGGGTCTTGTTTTTGTATACATTCAGTCAGTCTATGTGTTTTGGTTGGAGCACTTAATCCATTTACATTTAAGGTAATTATCGATATGTATTTTCCCATGCCCATTTTCTTAATTGTTTTAGGTTTGTTATTGTAGGTCTTTTCCTTCTCTTGTGTTTCTTGCCTAGAGATGTTCCTTTAGCATTTGTTGTAAAGCTGGTTTGGTGATGCTGAACTCTCTCAGCTTTTGCTTATCTGTAAAGGTGTTAATTTCTCCATCAAATCTGAATGAGATCCTTGCTGGGTAGAGTAATTTTGGTTGTTGGTTTTTCTCCTTTATCACTTTAAATATGTCCTACCACTCCCTTCTGGCTTGCAGAGTTTCTGCTGAAAGATCTGCTGTTAACCTTATGGGGATTCCCTTGTGTGCTATTTGTTGTTTTTCCCTTGCTGCTTTTAATATGTTTTCTTTGTATTTAATTTTTGATAGTGTGATTAATATGTGTCTTGGCATGTTTCTCCTTGGATTTATTCTGTATGGGACTCTTTGTGCTTCCTGGACTTGATTAACTATTTCCTTTCCCATTATTAGGGAAGTTTTCAACTATAATCTCTTCAATTATTTTCTCAGTCCCTTTCTTTTTCTCTTCTTCTTCTGGGACCCCTGTAATTCGAATGTTGGTGCATTTAATGTTGTCCCAGAGGTCTCTGAGACTGTCCTCTGTTCTTTTCATTCTTTTTTCTTTCTTCTGCTCTGCAGTATTTATTTCCAGTATTTTATCTTCCAGGTCACATATCCGTTCTTCTGCCTCAGTTATTCTGCTGTTGATCCCTTCTAGAGTATTTTAAATTTCATTTATTGTGTTGTTCATCATTGCTTGTTTCCTGTTTAGTTCTTCTAGGTCCTTGTTAAATGTTTCTTCCATTTTCTCTATTCTATTTCCAAGATTTTGGATCATCTTTACTATCATTATTATGAATTCTTTTTTAGGTAGACTGCCTATTTCCTCTTCATTTGTTAGGTCTGGTGGGTTTTTTACTTTGCTCCTTCATCTCCTATGTGTTTTTCTGTCTTCTCATTTTGCTTATCTTACTGTGTTTGGGGTCTCCTTTTCACAGGCTGCAGGTTCACAGTTCCCATTGTTTTTGGTGTCTGTCCCCAGTGGCTAAGGTTGGTTCAGTGGGTTGTGTAGGGTTCCTGGTGCAGGGGACTCGTGCCTGTGTTCTGGTGGATGAGGCTGGATCTTGTCTTTCTGGTGGGCAGGTGCACGTCTGGTGGTGTTTTGGGGTGTTTGTGGCCTTATTATTATTTTAGGCAGCCTCTCTGCTAATGGATGGGGCTGTGTTCCTGTCTTGCTAGTTGTTTGGCATAGGGTGTCCAGCACTGTAGCTTGCTGGTTGTTGAGTGAAGCTGGGTGTTGGTGTTGAGATGGAGATCTCTGGGAGATTTTCGCCGTTTTGTTGAGCTGGGAGGTCTCCTGTGGACCAGTGTCCTGAAGTTGGCTGTCCCACCTCAGAGGCACAGCCCTGATGCCTGGCTGGAACAGGAAGAGACTGTCCTCCACACGGCTCAGAATAAAAGGGAGAAAAAATAGAAAGAAAGAGAGAGAGAGAGAGGGAGGGAGGGACGGAGGGAGGGAGAGAGAGAGAGAGAGAGAGAGAGAGAGAGAAAGAAAGAACATTATTAAAATAAAAAATAATTATTATGAAAAAAAATTTTTTAAGTAAAAAAAAAAGAAAGAAAGAAAAGAACGGACAGAATCCTAGGACAAATGGTGAAAGCAAAGCTATACAGACAAAATCTCACACAGAAGCATACACATATATACTCACAAAAAGAGGAAAAGGGGAAAAAATAATATATCTTGCTCCCGAAGCCCACCGCCTCAATTTGGGGTGATTCATTATCTATTCAGGTATTCTGTAGATGCAGGGTACATCAAGTTGATTGTGGAGCTTTAATCCAGTGCTTCTGAGGCTGCTGGGAGAGATTTCCCTTTCTCTTTTTGTTCACACAGCTCCCGGGGTTCAGCTTTGGATTTGGACCCACCTCTGCGTGTAGTTTGCAGGAGGGCATCTGTTCTTTGCTCAGACAGGACGGGGTTACAGGAGCAGCTGATTCAGGGGCTCTGGCTCATTCAGGCCGGGGGAGGGAGGGGTACGGATGCGGGGCGAGCCTGCGGTGGCAGAGGCCGGCATGACGTTGCACCAACCTGAGGCGCGCCGTGTGTTCTCCCAGGGAAGTTGTCCCTGGATCGCGGGACCCTGGCAGTGGCGGGCTAGACAGGCTCCCGGGAGGGACGGTGTGGAGAGTGATCTGTGCTCGCACACAGGCTTCTTGGTGGCTGCAGCAGCGGCCTTAGCATCTCATACCCGTCTCTGGGGTCCGCGTTGATAGCCGCGGCTGGCGCCCGTCTCTGGAGCTCCTTTAAGCGGCGCGCTTAATCCCCTCTCCTGGAGCACCAGGAAACAAAGAGGCAAGAAAAAGTCTCTTGCCTCTTCGGCAGCTCCAGACCTTTTCCCGGACTCCCTCCCGGCCAGCCGTGGCGCACTAACCCCTTCAGGCTGTGTTCATGCCACCAACCCCAGTCCTCTCCCTGTGAACCGAACCGACCTACCGAAGAAGCCCGAGCCTCAGCTCCCAGCCCCCGCCCTCCTCGGCGGGGGAGCAGACAAGCCCTTCGGGCTAGTGAGTGCTGGTCGGCACCGATCCTCTGTGCCGGAATCTCTCCGCTTTGCCCTCCGCACCCTGTCGCTGCACTCTCCTCCGTGGCTCCGAAGCTCACCCCCTCTGCCACCTGCAGTCTCCACCCGCGAAGGGGCTTCCTAGTGTGTAGAAACCTTTCCTCCATCACAGCTCCCTCCCACTGGTGCAGGTTCCGTCCCTATTCTTTTGTCTCTGTTCATTGTTTTTTCTTTTGCCCTACCCAGGTACGTAGGGAGTTTCTTGCCTTTGGGGAGGCCTGAGGTCTTCTGCCAGCGTTCAGTAGGTGTTATATAGGAGCAGTTCCACCTGTAGATGTATTTCTGATGTATCTGTGGGGAGGAAAGTGATCTCCGAGTCTTACTCTTCCGCCGTCTTCTCCTGGTCCCCTGAAGACTATTCTTGACCCATCAGAGATCTTAAGTCACAGAGCAAAAACCTAACAAAATCTGTGAAGAGATTGGAGCCTATATGGAAAAACAGAACTTTCTGTTATATAACTGGTACTCTTATTGGTAGCAATCTGGTCTCTGAAGGCAAATTAATTCTTAAGTTCTAGTTAATAAAGTTACATGCAATAAATAACACCTCAAAAGGAACTGAATATTTTTATTATATACAGACAGTGTCTCTTTGCATGATTTGACATGCATGAATTTCTGTTACCAAGGTTGAATTAAAACATATTAGTCATCCAACAAGACAGTTCAAATTTCAGTTACCACAATATATTAACTGTAAGTAATTGCATAAAGTACAAGCCTCACCACTAGCTTTTCAGTCCGCAAAGCAACAAATCAGGACAAATGATCAGTGACCAGTTACATTTCTTTCACAGTCAGTATGTAATTGGTCACTGCACATCCGTTCACACACAAACAGGAAAGTTTTTAGTTACATTTCCTTCTTGTGTCCCAGTGATAAACCCATGTGACATTTTACAAAAATGAATAATCAAAAGAGGAAGTTGGTCAACAAGATGAAAGAGTAGCCTAGAAATGCAAAGTGATAATGGTGGAAGAAAAATTGAAAAGTGGTTATAATGGAAAAAGGATATAGATGTCCGAGAGCAAGGGACATTGACACAACTTGCACATTAAAGGGACTCTTGGAGATATTTAATGACATTGAAAGTGCGAAGGATAAAATGTTGGAAGCTAATCCAAACTTAAAAAGGAGAATGACTATTCACCCAGGTGCAGAAAAGATACTCACTGTGAGTCAGATGTTACACAAGAAGGCAAGCACTATTCAAGCACTGTGCCTTGAGAGGGAATTCCCTGGGAGTCCAGTGGTTAGGACTCTGTGCTTCCACTGCAGGGGGCACAGGTTCCATCTCTGGTTGGGGAACTAAGATTCCACATGCCGTGTGGCATGGCTAAAAAACAAAAACAAACTATTCTTGGTAATGTTTGTTTTTAACAAAATAAAACATTTCAACTTCCATTCTTAATTCTTCTAATATTTTAAATTACAGTATAATTAGGAAATACTAGTTTTACTATTTTTTATTTTTCTATATGTTTATAACCAAGAATAAGGCAGTTTTTAATATCTTGACAAAAATTTTAAAGATAACAATTAAATTTTCCCCATATATTATTAACATTTTCCCAGTTTCAGCTTGCACAGTCATTTTTATGATCCTGCACTACCATGGAAAGCTAAAACTGACTGTGTATATATATAGTATATATATTATATTTTGTGTATTATATATACATGTTAATGTGATTTCATGGTTTGGAAGTATTTTGTTCACAAAAAAAATAACATGCCAATAAAGCAAGTATTGATTATGAAATATTTATAAACATTATTTCAAAACCCTTCAACATAATACATTAGATGACAAGCAAAATTAGAAAACAGTTTCAGATCATATGCGGTGGTTTAATATTGTTAGTATAAAATAAACAGAAATCAATGAAATGCATAGAGCAGCTGAGTAGAAAGATGAGCAAAAGCACATGAATAGGTAACTCATAAAAGATGAAAAATTAATGGTCAATAAGCTTATGGAAATGTGTTCAGTTATCAGTGACATGCATATAAAAACAGTGATGAAATAGTGCTATGCAACAGTATTTATCATCTGGATATGCATCAGAATCACCTGTGGAAATCACTCTATATATCTATATCTATCTGTCTATCTATCATCTATAGCTTTCTGTGTGTGTGTGTGTGTGTGTGTGTGTGTGTGTATGTATGTATGTATGTCACCCTTAGAGATACTGATAAGAATAGGAATATTAATACTTTGCCTGAAAAACAAGAAGTTCTTTTCATTTTTTACTTTTGAAGAAATAATCTTAAGAGTAAGAGACATGCTAAAGTCATGTTATGGATCTGAGATATAAACCTGGGCTCTAGGAGCTAAAAAGACTGTTCTAATTTTACTATATCCAGTAACCATTATATCTTTTGAATAAAAAGTATCATGTCCTGAAAAATTGTACTCTTTATAATGGTTACATTCCATCAAAACCGTGGAGAGCTTCAACTCCAAGACCTTCTTGTTCCTCCAATGCAACTAGATTAAAGAGTTGAACATGAACTTTGCTTTTACACAGCTAATTAGGTTCACATACCAGAGAGCTCCATGCTATTGGAAAAAAAAATTCCCTAAAGGGAATAAAAAGGCAGAATTAAGACTGAGAGTCATCTTCCAATATAAAGAATACAGATGAAAGAATGTGGTGGAAGGAAGAGTTTAATAGACAGTTGATTTCCGTACAAACCTGCATAGAAATCTGTATTTTGCCAACACACTTACCAAGGAGGTGACATTACCAGAGCTCCATATGAAATTTGGATGAGAAGAGGGGGAAAATAACCATGACATATAAAGAAATTCATACTGCAAGGGTATTTTTCCCCTGGGATCATGTTTTAATCCCATTCCCTGATTTCTTGCCATTTCATACAAAACCAGTAATTGTAGATTTAACAAGATTCCGGTTGGCCAAAAATAGGAGCTGCATATCTCTTAGGTAGGAATATGGGAAATTACAAATTTTATGACTAATGGTTTTCTCTTTTGCAATCTATTCTACACAATTGGAATTAGAATTAAGCGGCAATAGGCTTCCCTTGTTCTATAGATTTTAAAAAGTTAAAAAAACAAAATCTCATTTTGTGATACTATCAACAAATTCTCTTTTTCTAGTCTCTTCTTTCCTCAGGAAAGCTTGTGATTGCTCTTATTGCCAGTATTCTTTACTACTTTTCAAAGTTGATTTCATGATCTCTTTTATAGAAATTAAACAATGTCACTGAGAAATGTGTGACAAATGATCCTAGACTTACCTCTAGTAGTGAATGTTAGAACACAAACCGTGAAAGAACAAAGAACAAAGCCTATCTATTTGTAACTTGTGAGTCAGTTTGAAAGATTTCAAATTAAGACTTGGAAAGTGCTTCATCCATGTTGATTGGTCCAATAAACCCTGACTGCACTTTGGGGAAATACTTTTATTCATGTATTTTTAAGTCTGTTTAAGTCTGTCCACATTCTATAGTCTGTCTTGGATGTTAAATTTCAGGCAAAATTTTCTTCTCTATTCACTCCTGCATTTAATCTTAACTAAATTGATATGGACAGTAAATTTTTCTCTGCATTCTCAATTCTCTAGAAAGACACATTTTCCTAGTTAAAAATCCACACCACCTATGAAATATTCTTGCTAAAGCTTAAAACCCCCGTGTGATCAAGGTTCTAGAATTAACTACAGAAAGTACTATGAGAAAGATCTGTTGAAATACATCACTGTGTTGTAATCTGCAAAATGCAGATTGGAGGAGATGCTACATGGCCAAAGGGATTGGTTTCTTAAACAAATTGCAAAATAACAGTAATACTACATAATAAAGGGAAATCTGTAGATTAAGAGACATATTAACCAGTTGCAATGTATGGGCCTTATTTGGGTTTCAGTCCAAACAAACTGTCAAATAAATGAACTTTCAGGGAATTATGAACACTAATATTACATTTTAGGATATTAAAGGAGTATTGTTTATTTTAAGTATTGTTAGTATTGTGATTATGTTAAAAGGACCTCTATCTTTGTGAGATACATAATAAATGTTTATGCAAAAATTATAGGATCATCAATGAGTTCTGAGATTTGCATCAAAATATTTAAGGGGTTTGAGCAAAAGTTATAAATGAAGCAAGGTTAGGTGGTAAGTTGATGATTGTTGAGGATGAATGACGAATAAATGATTCAATAGACTGTTTTTGCTACATTTGTGTATATTTAAAAATTTACTTAAGAGAATCAGAAGAAAATAATGTCAGTTATTTGATTTATCTTTCAATTATTTGAAGTGTTTTCAGTTTTCTTTCTTAATCTACCTTTTCTATTGTTAAATGTTAAAATAATGAAAAAATGTGCTTACTTGGAGCAGAGCTAATAATAGCTCTGTACCTCAGTTTCCTCAGTTGTGAAATGGTGATAATAGGAGAACTTCCTCAAGGTAATACTGTGAATATTAAATGATATAGAACACATAAATTGCTTTGAACCATAAATGTCAGCTATTATTTTTAATATGGTATTGCATTAAATGTTACCTATTTAATCCTACACATCTAAGTACAGATTTTTACCAATTTTTGTTTGCTCTATTTTGTCTTTTTAACTGACAAATAAAATGAAATCAGGGCTGTTTATTACAGTAAACAGAGGTCTGAAAGTTGACAGTAGAAACACTCACATATGTAAAAGAATATTAAAAGGAGATAGCTATTCTCCACTGCTCTTGAAAATGGAATGTTGCTTTGTACCATGTAAAATTGTAAGCAATCAGAGCAAATAACAGACATAACAAAGAATTTTTATCTGTGGAAAGGAGATAGGAGGTAAAAACCAGGATAAATATAAGGAAGTGGTCAAGATAATTTCTAGAGTGACTTTCAAGCACTGTGATTTTAAGATCATAATAATAGTAAAGTCCATGAATAGACAATGTTCAAATTGTGACAGTTGGATATGAGATTTGGTGTGAGATTAGAAAGGAGACAACATTATAACTGTATTAAAAGGGGTGGGAGGAAGTAGACTTCTAAAGGAAATTAGAAGCTGATTTAATAACAAGGAATTTTGCTTGTAAGATATTATTATTATTATTACTACTGGTATGAGCAAAAATAATCAAATATATTCAGAGCTTGCAAAAGGAACATGAATAAAAAATCATGACAAATGGAAAAGAATTTAAATCAAAAAAAGTATCTAATGGATCAAAAGGAGACTATTTTCTGTATTTATTGATAACATGAATGTATATGAACTATGATTATAGAATAATTAAAATAATCTATTGCTAACTAGAGTAAATTAGTGTTTTAGGTTTTTTTCTATCCATTTAGAAATGCTTTGACCTCCAGAATTTCTATACTTATCTAGGAAAATTGTTGTGTCTTTTCAGAGAAACTTTTGAAGACTTTTGACTTTATACCAGAGATTATTTCTCTCCTGTAAAAAACTATCAATAGTTTCCTGCACACCAACTTGCTCACTTCTACCTTTCCTTTTCTCTTCCATTTTCTCCTGTCTTGCTCCTAAAACAATTGATACAGAACTTGTGTCAATTTTTTTCTCACTTCTTTTAAAATGGCTTTAATGAGCTATAATTTACTTGTCACACAATTAACCATATAGGTCTACAATTCAACGGTTTGTAGCATAGTTACAAAGTTATACAATCATCACCACAATCAAATCTTAGTACGTTTTTATCAGTACCAAAAAATCCCTTGTAAAGCTAATAAGTCATTTCCCATCTCACCTGTCCTCACTCTCCATCCACAGCCCTTAGCAAACACTAATCTACTTTCTCTGTTTATAGATGTGTCTATTCTGGAAATTTCCTGTAAATGGAAAAAATATAATATTTGATCTTTTGTTACTGGCTTCTTTCATTTAGCTTAGTATTTTCAGAGTTTATCCGTGGTGTAGCATGCATCAATACTTCATTCTGTTTATTATTGTGTAATATTTTGTTGTATGGATGTGCCAGATTTGGTCTATCTATTTATCAGTCAGTGGTCACTTATGTTGTTTCTACTTTTGACTATTATGAGCAATGCTGTTATCAACATTCACATACAAGTTTTGGATGGAACTTATTTTTCATGGGTATAGACCTAGGAATGGAACTAGCAGATCATACGGTAACTTTATCTTTAACCTGTTAAAGAATGGCCAGAATATAAGTGGCTGCACTGTTCACATTCCCACCACCAATGTATGAAGGTTCAATTTTTCCACAACCTTGTCAACAATTGTAATCATCTGTCATTTTGGTTAAAGTTATCATAGTGGGTGTGAAACAGTATCTCATTTGAGTTAGAATTTGCATTTCCCTGGTGGCTAATGATGTTGAGCATTCTTTCATGTACTTATTGGTCATATCAATGTCTTCTTTGAAAAAAAATATTCAAATTATTTGCCTGTTTTTTAAAAAACAATGGGTTATCTTTCTTTTTATTGGGATCAGTTCATATATTCTGAATACAAGTCTCTTATCAGACGTATGATTTGCAAATATTTTCTCCAATTCTATGTTATCTTCTCAATTTCTTAATGGTGTCTTTTGTAGCATTTAAAAAATCTGTTGTCATTTGACCTATCATTTCTTTTGTCACTAATGCTTTTGAAAGTATATCCAAGAAGGCTTTGTCTAACTCAAATATGTTCATAAAGATTTATTCCTACACTACCTTTTAAGAGTTTTATAATTTTAACTCTTACATTTAGTTCCGTGATCCATTTTGGGTTAAGTTTTTTGGATGGAGTAAGAAAAAATTTCAACTTCATTCTTTTTCATGTAGATATCCAGTTGTACCAGTACCAGTAGCTGAAAAGACTATTCTTCCTCCATTTATCTTTCTTTGCACCCTTGTCGAAAAAATCAGTTGCCCATAAATATAATAGTTGGTTTTTGGACTCTTTGTTACATTGATCTATATGTCTACACTTATGCAAAAGCCATACAATCTTGTGGCCTTCTAGAGATTTGTCCATTTCTTCTAAGATACCTTATTTGTTGACATAACACTGTTCATAGTATTCCCTTATAATCCTTTTTATTTGTGCAAGGCCAGTAATGATGTCTCTCTTTCATTCTAAACCTTAGTAACTTGAGTCTTGTTTATTTTTTTCTTAGTTTAGATCAGTTTGTCAATTTTGTTGACTTTTTTCAAAGAACTAACTTTTGGTTTTATTGATTTCTCTCTGGTTTTTCTATTCTATTTCATGTATTTTCACTCTAATCTTTATTATTTCCTTTATTGTGCTTATTTTAAGTTTAGTTTGCTCTTCTTTTAGTAGTTTCTTAAGGTGGAACAACATTATGATATTGAATTGAGATTTCTTCTTTTTTTTTTTTTTTTTTTTTTTTTTTAACATCTTTATTGGAGTATAATTGTTTTACAATAGTGTGTTAGTTTTCCCTCTACAACAAACTAAATCAGTTATACATACACACATGCTCCCACATCTCCTCCCTCTTGCATCACCCTCTCTCCCACCCTCCCTATCCCACCCCCCCAGGCGGTCACAAAGCACAGAGGTGATCTCCCTGTGCTATGCAGCAGCTTCCCACCAGCTATCTAATTTACATTTGATAGTGTATATATGTCCCTGCCACTCCCCCACTTCGTCACAGCCCACCCCTCCCCCTCCCCATATCCTCAAGTCCATGCTCGAGTAAGTCTGTGTTTTATTCCCGTCCTACCACTAACCTCTTCATGACATTTTTTTCCCTTAGAGTCCATATATATGTGTTAGCATACGGTATTTGTTTTTCTCCTTCTGACTTACTTCACTCTGTATGACAGACTCCAGGTCCATCCACCTCATTATAAATAACTCAGTTTCATTTCTTTTTATGGCTGAGTAATATTCCATTGTATATATGTGCCACATCTTCTTTATCCATTCATCTGTTGATGGACACTTAGGTTGCTTCCATGTCCTGGCTATTATAAATAGAGCTGCAATGAACATTTTGGTACATGAGTCTTTCTGAATTATAGTTTTCTCAGGGTATATTCCCAGTAGTGGGATTGCTGGGTCGTATGGTAGTTCTATTTGTAGTTTTTTAAGGAACCTCCATACTGTTCTCCATAGCGGCTGTATCAATTTACATTCCCACCAGCAGTGCAAGAGGGTTCCCTTTTCTCCACACCCTCTCCAGCATTTATTGTTTCTAGAGTTTTTGATGATGGCCGATCTGACCGGTGTGAGATGATATCTCATTGTAGTTTTGATTTGCATTTCTCTAATGATTAATGAGGTTGAGCATTCTTTCATGTGTTTGTTAGCAATCTGTATATCTTCTTTGGAGAAATGTCTATTTAGTTCTTCTGCCCATTTTTGGATTGGGTTGTTTGTTTTTTTGTTATTGAGCTGCATGAGTTGCTTATAAATTTTGGAAATTAATCCTTTGTCAGTTGCTTCATTTGCAAATATTTTCTCCCATTCTGAGGGTTGTCTTTTGGTCTTGTTTATGGTATCCTTTGCTGTGCAAAAGCTTTTAAGTTTCATTAGGTCCCATTTGTTTATTTGTGTTTTTATTTCCATTTCTCTAGGAGATGGGTCAAAAAGGATCTTGCTGTGATTTATGTCGTATAGTGTTCTGCCTATGTTTTCCTCTAAGAGTTTGATAGTGTCTGGCCTTACATTTAGGTCTTTAACCCATTTTGAGTTTATTTTTGTGTGTGGTGTTAGGGATTGTTCTAATTTCATACTTTTACATGTAGCTGTCCAGTTTTCCCAGCACCACTTATTGAAGAGGCTGTCTTTTCTCCACTGTATATCCTTCCCTCCTTTGTCAAAGATAAGGTGACCATATGTGTGTGGGTTTATCTCTGGGCTCTCTATCCTATTCCATTGATCTATATTTCTGTTTTTGTGCCAGTACCATATTGTCTTGATTACTGTAGCCTTGTAGTAGAGTCTGAAGTCAGGGAGCCTAATTCCTCCAGCTCCATTTCTCGTTCTCAAGATTGCTTTGGCTATTCGGGGTCTTTTGTGTTTCCATACAAATTGTGAAATTTTTTGTTCTAGTTCTGTAAAAAATGCCAGTGGTAATTTGATAGGGATTGCATTGAATCGGTAGATTGCTTTGGGTAGTATAGTCATTTTCACAATGTTGATTCTTCCAATCCAAGAACATGGTATATTTCTCCACCTATTTGTATCATCTTTAATTTCTTTCATCAGTGTCTTATAGTTTTCTGCATACAAGTCTTTTGTCTCCTTAGGTAGGTTTATTCCTAGATATTTTATTCTTTTTGTTGCAATGGTAAATGGGAGCGTTTTCTTAATTTCACTCTCAGATTTTTCATCATTAGTGTATAAGAATGCCAGAGATTTCTGTGCATTAATTTTGTATCCTGCAACTTTACCAAATTCATTGATTAGCTCTAGTAGTTTTCTGGTAGCATCCTTAGGATTCTCTATGTATAGTATCATGTCATCTGCAAACAGTGACAGCTTTACTTCTTCTTTTCCTATTTGGATTCCTTTTATTTCTTTTTCTTCTCTGATTGCTGTGGCTAGAACTTCCAAAACTATGTTGAATAAGAGTGGTGAGAGTGGGCAACCTTGTCTTGTTCCTGATCTTAGTGGAAATGGTTTCAGTTTTTCACCATTGAGAACGATGCTAGCTGTGGGTTTGTCATATATGGCCTTTATTATGTTGAGGAAAGTTCCCTCTATGCCCACTTTCTGCAAGGTTTTTATCATAAATGAGTGTTGAATTTTGTCAAAAGCTTTCTCTGCATCTATTGAGATGATCATATGGTTTTTCTCCTTCAGTTTGTTGATATGGTGTATCACATTGATTGATTTGCGTATATTGAAGAATCCTTGCATTCCTGGGATAAACCCCACTTGATCATGGTGTATGATCCTTTTAATGTGCTGTTGGATTCTGTTTGCTAATATTTTGTTGAGGATTTTTGCATCTATGTTCATCAGTGATATTGGCCTGTAGTTTTCTTTCTTTGTGACGTCTTTGTCTGGTTTTGGTATCAGGGTGATGTTGGCCTCATAGAATGAGTTTGGGAGTGTTCCTCCCTCTGCTATCTGTTGGAAGAGTTTGAGAAGGATAGGTGTTAGCTCTTCTCTAAATGTTTGATAGAATTCGCCTGTGAAGCCATCTGGTCCTGGACTTTTGTTTGCTGGAAGATTTTTAATCACAGTTTCAATTTCAGTGCTTGTGATTGGTCTGTTCATATTTTCTATTTCTTCCTGGTTCAGTCTCGGCAGGTTGTGCATTTCTAAGAATTTGTCCATTTCTTCCAGGTTGTCCATTTTATTGGCATACAGTTGCTTGTAGTAATCTCTAATAATCTTTTGTATTTCTGCAGTGTCAGTTGTTATATCTCCTTTTTCATTTCTAATTCTATTGATTTGAGTCTTCTCCCTTTTATTCTTGATGAGTCTGGCTAATGGTTTATCAATTTTATTTATCCTCTCAAAGAACCAGCTTTTAGTTTTATTGATCTTTGCTATTGTTTCCTTCACTTCTTTTTCATTTATTTCTGATCTGATCTTTATGATTTCTTTCCTTCTGCTAAATTTGGGGGTTTTTTGTTCTTCTTTCTCTAATTGCTTTAAGTGCAAAGTTAGGTTGTTTATTCGAGATGTTTCCTGTTTCTTAAGGTATGATTGTATTGCTATAAACTTGCCTCTTAGAACTGCTTTTGCTGTATCCCATAGGTTTTGGGTCGTTGTGTCTCCATTGTCATTTGTTTCTAAGTATTTTTTGATTTCCTCTTTGATTTCTTCAGTGATCACTTCGTTATTAAGTAGTGTATTGTTTAGCCTCCATGTGTTTGTATTTTTTGCAGATCTTTTCCTATAATTGATATTTAGTCTCATAGCGTTGTGGTCGGAAAAGATACTTGATACGATTTCAATTTTCTTAAATTTGCCAAGGCTAGATTTGTGACCCAATATATGATCAATCCTGGAGAATGTTCCATGAGCACTTGAGAAAAATGTGTATTCTGTTGTTTTTGGATGGAATGTCCTATAAATATCAATTAAGTCCATCTTGTGTAATGTATCATTTAAAGCTTGTGTTTCCTTATTTATTTTCATTTTGGATGATCTGTCCATTGGTGAAAGTGGGGTGTTAAAGTCCCCCATTATAATTGTGTTGCTGTCGATTTCCCCTTTTAAGGCTGTTAGTATTTGCCTTATGTATTGAGGTGCTCCTATGTTGGGTGCATAAATATTTACAATTGTTATATCTTCTTCATGGATCGATCCCTTGATCATTATGTAGTGTCCTTCTTTGTCTCTTGTAATAGTCTTTATTTTAAAGTCTATTTTGTCTGATATGAGAATTGCTACTCCAGCTTTCTTCTGATTTCCATTTGCATGGAATATCTTTTTCCATCCCCTTACTTTCAGTCTGTATGTGTCCCTAGGTCTGAAGTGGGTCTCTTGTAGACAGCATATATATGGGTCTTGTTTTTGTATCCATTCAGCCAGTCTGTGTCTTTTGGTGGGAGCATTTAATCCATTTACATTTAAGGTAATTATCGATATGTATGTTCCTATTACCATTTACTTGTTTCGGGTTGTTCTTGTAGGTCTTTTCCTTCTCTTGTGTTTCTTGCCTAGAGAAGTTCCTTTAGCATTTGTTGTAGAGCTGGTTTGGTGGTGCTGAACTCTCTCAGTTTTTGCTTGTCTGTAAAGGTTTTAATTTCTCCATCAAATCTGAATGAGATCCTTGCTGGGTAGAGTAATCTTGGTTGTAGGTTTTTTTCCTTCATCACTTTAAATATGTCCTGCCACTCCCTTCTGGCTTGTAGAGTTTCTGCTGAAAGATCAGATGTTAATCTTATGGGGATTCCCTTGTGTGTTATTTGTTGTTTTTCCCTTGCTGCTTTTAATATGTTTTCTTTGTATTTAATTTTTGACAGTTTGATTATTATGTGTCTTGGCGTGTTTCTCTTTGGGTTTATCCTGTATGGAACTCTCTGTGCTTCCTGGACTTGATTGACTATTTCCTTTCCTATATTAGGGAAGTTTTCAACTATAATCTCTTCAAATATTTTCTCAGTTCCTTTCTTTTTCTCTTCTTCTTCTGGGACCCCTATAATTCGAATGTTGGTGCGTTTAATGTTGTCCCAGAGGTCTCTGAGACTGTCCTCAGTTCTTTTCATTCTTTTTTCTTTCTTCTGCTCTGCAGTAGTTATTTCCACTATTTTATCTTCCAGGTCACTTATCCGTCCTTCTGCCTCAGTTATTCTGCTATTGATCCCATCTAGAGTATTTTTAATTTCATTTATTGTGTTGCTCATCGTTGCTTGCTTCCTCTTTATTTCTTCTAGGTCCCTGTTAACTGTTTCTTGCAAATTGTCTATTCTATTTCCAAGATTTTGCATCATCTTCACCATCATTATTCTAAATTCTCTTTCAGGTAGATTGGCTATTACCTCTTCATCTGTTAGGTCTGGTGTGTTTTTATCTTGCTCCTTCATCTGTTGTGTGTTTTTCTGTCTTCTCATTTCGCTTATCTTACTGTGTTTGAGGTCTCCTTTTTGCACGCTGCAGGTTCGTAGTTCCTGTTGTTTTTGGTGGCTGTCCCCAGTGGCTAAGGTTGGTTCAGTGGGTTGAGTAGATTCCCTGGTTGGGGGGACTAGTGCCTCTGTTCTGGTGGATGAGGCTGGATCTTGTCCTTCTGGTGGGCAGGTCCTCGTCTGGTGGTGTGTTTGGGGATGTTGGTAACCTTATTATGATTTTAGGCAGTCTCTCTGCTAATGGATGGGGCTGTAGACCTGTCTTGCTCTTTGTTGGGGATAGGGTGTCCAGCACTGTTCTTTGCTGGTCCTTGAGTGAAGCTGGGTCTTGGTGTTGAGATGGAGGTCTCTGGGAGATTTTCGCCGTCTGATATTACGTGGAGCTCGGAGGTCTCTTGTGGACTAGTGTCTTGAGGTTGGTTCTCCCACCTCAGGGATACCGCCCTGGTGCCTGGCTGGGGCACCAAGAACCTTTAATCCACACGGCTCAAAATAAAAGGTAGAATAAATAGAGAGGAAAGAAAAGGAAGGAAGGAGGGAGGGAGGGAAGGAAGGAAGAAAGGAAGGAAGAAATGAAGGAAGGAAGCAAGAAAGCAAGGACGGAAGGTGCAGAGGAAGAAAGGGAGGAAGGAAGAGAGGAAGGGAGGAAAGAAGGGGGAAGGAAGGAAGAACGGAGGGAAGGAGGGAAGAAAGGAAGAAAGAAAGGGAGAAGACAGAGTAGTATAAAGTATAGTTATTAAAATAAAAAATAATTATTAAGAAGAAAAATTTCCTTTTAAAAAACAAAAAAAACCAAAAACAAACAAACAAACAAACAAACAAACAAACAAAAAACAGAAAAATGGGTCGGTCTAACCCTAGGACAAATGGTGCAAGCAAAGCTATACAGACAAAATCTCACACAGCAGCACACACATACACACCCACAGAAAGAAAAAAAAGGGGAAAATAATAGTATATCTTGCTCCCAAAGTCCACCTCCTCAACTTGGGATGATTCGTTGTCTATTCAGGTTTTCAACAGATGCAGGGCACTTCAAGTTGATTGTGGAGCTTTAATCCGCCGCTTCTGAGGCTGTTGGGAGAGATCTCCCCCTCTCCTCTCTGTTCGCACAGCTCCTGGGGTTCAGCTTTGGACTTGGTCCCGCCTCTGCGTGTAGGTTGTCCGAGGGCGACTGCCCTTCGCTCAGACAGGACGATGTTAAAGGAGCAGTTGATTCGGGGGCTCCAGCTCACTCAGGCTGGGGGGAGGGAGTGGCACGGGGGCGGGGCGAGTCCGCGACGTCAGAGGCCGACGTGACGCTGCACAGGCCCAAGGTGCGCCGTGCGTTCTCCCGGGGAAGCTGTCCCTGGATCCCGGGACCCCGGCAGTGGCGGACTGCACGGGCTCCCGGGAGGGCCGGTGTGGAGAGTGACCTGTGCTCACACACAGGCCTCTTGGTGGTGGCAGCAGCAACCTTAGCGTCCGACACCCGTCTCTACTGTCCGTGCCGACAGCCGCGGCTCGCGCCCGTTTCTGGAGCTCCTCTACGCGGTGCTCTTAATCCCCTCACCTCACACCCGAGGAAGCAAAGAGGCAAGAAAAAGTCTCTTGTCTCTTCGGCAGCTCCACACCCGGTTCTAGGGCTCCTTTAAGCGGCGCACTTAATCCCCTCTCCTCGCGCGCAGGCAGCAAAGAGGGAGGAAAAGGTCTCTTGCCTCTTCGGCAGCTCCAGACTTCTCCCGAACTCCCTCCCGGCCAGCCGTGGCGCACTAGCCCCCTTCAAGCTGTCTTCACTCTGCCAACTCCAGCCCTTTCCCCGGGATCCGACTGAAGCCCGAGCCTCAGCTCCTGGCCCCGCCCGCCCCGGCGGGCGAGCAGACAAGCCTCTCGGGCTGGTGAGCGCCGGTCGGCACCGATCCTCTGCGGGAATCTCTCCGCTTTGCCCTCCGCACCCCTGTGGCTGAGCTGTCCTCCGCGGCTCCGGAGCTTCCCCCTCCGGCGCCCGCAGCCTCCGCCCGCGAAGGGGCCTCTAGTGTGTGGGAGTCTTTCCTCCTTCTCGGCTCCCTCCCACTGGCGTAGGTCCTGTCCCTATTCTTTTGTCCCTGTTTATTCTTTTTTTTTCTTTTGCCCTACCCAGATATGTGGGGAGTTTCTTGCCTTTTTGGAGGTCCGAGGTCCTCTGCCAGCGTTCGGTGGGTGCTCTACAGGAGAAGCTCCACGTGTAGATGTATTTCTGATGTCTCTGTGAGGAGGAAGGAGATCTCCGCGTCTTACTCTTCCGCCATCTTTAAGCCCTTCTTTTTTAAATGTAGGCATTTGCCACTATAAATTTCCCTCTAAGTAATGCTTCATTTGTACCCCATAAGTTTTCATGCCTTAGGCATGCACACAGTCACCCTGGGGTGATAGTGGTTTTAACTGGGCTCTCTTTTATGGTCTCTCTCCCTGATATCCCTGTTATGCTGTCTGCCTCTGTTGGTATCACACCCAGCTGTTAACCTCCATTAATTGCCAGATGACTGCTCTATTGTTTGTAATAATGCTCTAAAGTCTAATCCAATTAAATCCATGCCCCATTACAGGGGTAATCTTTGATGCCTGTCTTGAGATGTGTTCTGGTCCCAATAGGGCCCTTAGATGGAGAGCAGGAGTGGGTCATGGCTCAAATGCCACAGACTCTTGCTTTTCTTACTGAAATTTAGTAGATTTTCTCAAATAAATGTTTCTTCCTTTGACATGTGCTTTTAGGGTAATAACTAGAGACTTTAAATTGTTGTCGTAAATAATTTTCATCAGTTATATTGTTTCTTCGTGGAGAGGGTCCATGAAACTCTTCACACTGCCATTCCAGAAGTCATCTCTCTCTATTCTCACTTTGCCTCATTGTATATATCATCTGTACCTATGTTGATATTCACATAGTCAATTACTCTAGCATATTTTTTTATTCTTAGTAATTGCTCTGCCTTGCCTGTTCATTAATACAGGGACCTGAATAGACGTTAAGACTTATGGCTTTTCTTATTATAATAGTTACTTAATTATAATATATAAATAAAATAACTACCAGTGCTAAGAACCATGCTAAACCTTTTTTAATATGACATTTCATTTAATCCTGTAACAGATTATGAAGTAGAAATTATGATCCTGACTTTACACAGAAGAAACTTAGGTGTGAGAAATTAAATAGCCTATCAGTGCTAAAACCAGACTTATCTGTCTCCAGGGTAGATAACCACTCTGCTCTGTTGTCTGAAAAAACACAATCTGATTATAATCAAACAGTGTTTTCTCTGGAGTTGTTTAATTCAACAGTTGTAAGCTAAACATAGATATTCTCAGTCACACTCAGACATACCATGGAAGATGCTGAAAAATGATGTTTTCTCTCTCTCTCTCTCCTGGTCTCTCTCTGTGCATCATCTTATCCCCTCACTCTCTCTCCTTTGCTGATCCACTGCTCTTTTATTAACCATGATCATGAATCTTTGAATAGCTAATACATTTCAACAATTGGCTATCCAACACTAAAAAGAATTACATAATTTGGACTCATGTAAAGCTTATTCAATTTCTTGGTGCCAACAATTTAAAGAATATGACTCTATCCAATTTTGACGAAAATATCTCTTCTACATTTTAAGACAAAGGATCTTATTATGGACTACTTACCTAAAGGTTTAGATTGTCAGTCATTTGCTTAGTTCATAAACTTAATATTCATCTGAAACATCTTTTTAATATCTACACAAGACTGACAACAGATGTCAAAATAAGATACAAGGGCTTCCCTGGAGGCGCAGTGGTTGAGAATCCGCCTGCCAATTTAGGGGATACGGGTTCGTGCCCCGGTCCGGGAAGATCCCACATGCCACGGAGCAGCTGGGTCCCGTGAGCCGTGGCCACTGAGCCTGAGTGTCCAGAGCCTGTGCTCTGCAACAGGAGAGGCCATGACAGTGAGAGCCCCGCATACAGCAAAAAAAAAAAAAAAAAAAAATTTACATCAGATATCAAAGCCATCTTAAACAATTTAAGTGTAATTTTGGCCAAAGATTTTTAGGTTGATTTATTTATTTTTAAGACACCAAATAAAGACAATGCTCTTACATGGATTTTCCCCCTTTTTGAAAGTCCGCAGCATATGCTGGCCCCTAAGATGTCTCCTCAGAGCTCAGTTGATCTTTAAAAATTTCAGAAATTGGAAGGAAAAAAAATAAGAAAAGAGTGGTTCATTCACAAGCTCTGTTCAAAGGACAGTTTAAGCAAATATTTTGTAGGTATGAGAAAACAGAACACTGAATCTCTATTTTCTGGGTTGCTATTCCCAAAATCCATTTACTGTTTTTTTCAACACACTCAGTGTTTCTCCACAGCAGTCACAAAAAGCATGGGCAAATTTTCAGAAGTATTGTATAAAGGTATTGAAAATGTTTAGAGACACATTATTGCTTACTTTAGAAGTTTGGAAAGAGTGTTAAACTGTAGGCCCTGACCTAGAAGTAATGGAATGTTAGTTAAATATTGATGAGGAAGAGTAGAGGTAGTTCATTGAATTAATAACCACATTAGTTGATAAGTTACCTTTTTTCTTATTGGCAAGAAATTATCATAGAATTTAATACAGACTTTACGTAGGTCAAAAAATAAGTGGTATATATTTTCTTAGAAAAATCAAGAAATACGGAACATAAAGAGTGAAAGAAAACATAAAATTAATTCCTCTTGTGTAACAGAGCAGGCTAATTAAGTGATCATAAAAACCAATGAGAACGGGCTTCCCTGGTGGCGCAGTAGTTGAGAATCCGCCTGCCGATGCAGGGGACATGGGTTCGTGCCCCGGTCTGGGAAGATCCCACATGCCGCGGAGCGGCTGGGCCCGTGAGCCATGGCCGCTGAGCCTGAGCATCCGGAGCCTGTGCTCCGCAACGGGAGAGGCCACAACAGTGAGGCCCGCATACCACAAAAAAAAAAAAAAAAAAAAAAAAAAAAAAAAAAAAACCAATGAGAAGCCCTGATGTTAGTGACTTTCAATTAAGTGAGAAGCTGAATCAAGTTTGAGAAGTCCTAACTTCCAAAACACAAACTACAAATGACTAACTGGTCAGGCATACATTTTTCCAAAGCTGTAATGAGAGAAAGTCAAAGTTTCACTTGAAAGAGAAAGAAAACCAAAGTTAAGAGATGATTTATGACTGACAGCAAGAGGATTTTGTATCTAAGTTATCAGTTTAATTTTATGCTTCTTAAAATCTCTCCATAAAAAACCTCTTATTTTAAGCATCCTTAAAGGTCATGACAAATATTTAATAAAAATGTTTTTGTTTATGCTACTTACTGAACAAGAAGTTATGTTTCATAGGAAAAGAGCATCAGGAATGGAACTGTTGATTGTTACTCATGCTTTCAGTGGGTCATGCCTAAGGAAAATCTCTATTGTAGGGAGATTCAGATTTAAGTTGACATCTTCCAGAGCTGCAGGCATAGTACTTAGGAGGAAAATGATCAGTATCTGTGGGGTTAGTCCTACATTTCCAAACATGTTAAGTGACGGTAAACATCAAAATCCCCTTTCAAAAAGACCATCTTTTGTCATTATTCTTTGAAAGAAAAGAGATAACAAGAGCCTGTTCTTTTAAATACAGCCTCATTTCCAGAAAGGCAGTGTGTCTGAAATCACTGCTATGGCAAGTATTAAGCTCATCTGCCTGAAAAGCACAGGCGCAGCTGCTTCCCCAGGGTGCATTGTCAGAATTTTTGATTTTCAAAGAACCAACAGAGCTAAGATACATGCAACCCTTTTCATAATAGCTCATCATCTTAGCGCGCCAACCCTCTGCACAGACCTTCTCTCCTGCTAAGCAATTAGAATGGTCCTGAGCTTTTCAAAGCAATGGTAAAGATCATTTTACCTTTATGTCCTGATTGCACGAGACTCAAAGGGAAATGCTTCTAAAGAGGTTAAAATGCAGCCGTCTCCTACAAAGTCATGGTGCAGCCTGAAACTCAGTCTCCTGCAGCGAAGACAAAGGGAAGAAACAGGAAAGACAATTTGACAAAATGATATAATCGATTCGACAGATATTTCTGCTGTCTCCTACTTAACGTAGCTAGGTATGTTTTCAGCATTGTTATCTGTGCTTTCCCTGAAGTATCTCATTGAATCTCCATAATGAACCAGTGAGGAAGAGATTTGCTGGCTTCTAAGGAAAGGCACGCAAAACTCCTCTCTGCTTCTTTCTCAATCCTCTCTTCAGTCATTCCCTAAAAATGAGTAGGTGTTAAGGTCAAGTTACCCCATCACAATTAAGAAGTGTCCAAATTTGGACCCAATTTCATGTTTCATGCTGGAACTCTATCCTAATGCATGAGGATCTGCACACAGCACCCAAATAGAAACAGCTTCCTCTCTACCCACTCTCATTCAGTGACCAGGCCTTTGACAGTGGCCTGAGCTGGCTCCATTCCAGACTTTGGGACCAATGGTCTTACCTTTCTCATTCCTTTCCCCTCGTCACTAGGAGGTATAGTTTTATTATTTATATGTTTGTTTGTTTATTTTTACCATTGAAATCTTGAATTGAAATGAAATTTAGACTTTCAGGTAGATATAAATGGAATATGCCTGACCTGCTTTTGTTTGAGGTCAAAAAAGGAAAAATCCCATACTTTTCCAGGCTTAGTCCCCAGGTTCCCCTGGTGTTTGGGTTCAGAATCCCATCTGGCTTTGTGCTAGCTTCAAGGACTTTGTAGGCAAAGGTAACTTCATTAGGGTGGATTTGGGCTTGAAGTTCTGGTCAAATATCATGATGCCATTTTAATTGCACCACAGCTCACACCACCTGAATACTATTACTATTACAATTTTACACATGAGGGAATTCAACAGCAGGGGGTTTAAATAATTTGCCTAAGCTCACAGAATGCTAAATGTGGCCGAGGCAGGCTTTGAACGCAGGGTCATCTGATTCCAAAGCCTTTACTCTGTTTTTTTAAAAGTCATGTTTATTCAGGTATAATTTATATATAGTAAAATTCACACCTTTGAGGTATGCAATGCTATGAGGTTTTTTTCTTTTTTTCAAAAAAATTAATTGTTTTCCATGAGGTGAAATTCACATAACATAAAATTAACCATTTCAAAGTGAACAGTTCAGTGCATTTAGTGCATTCAAAATGCTGTGCAATCACCTCCTCTATCTAGTCCAAAATTATTTTCAATACCATGAATTTTGGCAGACTCGTACAAAAAGAAAGAAATTCTGCAACATGCAACAACACAGATGAACCTTGAGGACATTAGGCTAAGTATAATAAGTCAGTCATAGAAAGGCAAATAGTACATGATTCCACTTACATGAAGTATCTAAAAGAATTAAATTCATAGAATCAAAGCATGGAATAGCAGTTGCCAGAGGCTGTGGGAAAGGGGAAACAGAAGTTAAAAATGAACAGGCATAAAGTTTCAGTTAAGCAAAATAAGTAAGCTCTAGAGATCTGCTATACAACATCGTACCCATAGTCAGGAATAATGTATGCAAAGCCTTGACTCTTAATTATTACCCTAAACTAAAATAATTTTTTAAAATATTAGCAGACATTTTTTTGTACAGACCATGTACAAACACCCAATGAATGGGACAGTGGACAGTACTAGAGGAATTAAGATGAAGCAGCTGTTACAGTGGACAATGAGTCTTCGTTAAGGACCACCTGATCCATAATGAAGCTTAAACACTGAAAAGTAGGAAAAATGAAGCAAGACTCAGAAACAAGAAGGGAGAAAGCCAGCCCAATTCAATATAGAACACTCTCAGTGGGCCACAGCAGCTGGACACATTGGCATTGGTACCCAGGGAGAGCTCCCAACAAAATAACAGGTAAACAGAAGGTGACCAGAAGTTGGGAGTCATACCCCATGTCCAATATGAGTGTCCTTTCTTTCTCTCTTCCCCTACTACTGACCCCATCCAGGCCTTAAGCTATTTGGAGAACTCAATGTTTATTTTCACTCTTTTCTTCAACCTCCAAAATGAAAACACATGACCTGTCATGTTCAAATATACTTAAGAAAAGCCTTCAATGGAATATTAAAATTTGGAAAATTCTGGCATTGTATTTGATACACCAGAATAACCACCCTAGTTATAATGAATGGTCCCCAAATCAAGATTCTGTCTTCTTAGTTTGGGTAACGCAGTGAGTGCTCTCTCTGAATATTTGAATTTTAAATTATGGTGTTATTAAACCAAATGAAGGAAAACTTAAATGATGTGATTATACAGAAGTTATAAGGCCATATATGAATTTGAAGATATATAATAGAAGATAATATATTTTTAGATTTGATATCAATTTCCTAGAACTCTATAAATAGTATTATCTTAAGATAATGATAACCATGATAACATGACTTGTTTATTTTTAAGTAAATATGTACTATCTGAAATGGTCTCTGGCAGGCATTTGTTTGAAATTTACAAAGCTCTTCTGCTTAACATTTCTTTGTTATGTTTCTCATATAGTGTAAATTATCTTTGTATTCCAAGCACTAAACATCATTAGGAAATAAGTTCAAAGATAGAGATTCTTGTCTGAGAATGGAGAATAAAATACTTAGACTTTATTTTCAAAGCGGGAGGATTTTTCCTATGAAGAATTTATTGGCCAATTTTTTTTTTCACTAAAAAAAAAAAAAAAGTTCTTTAAGAGCCAATTTTCTACTTCCAGGAATTTCCCATAGTGTTTCACGCCCACATACAAAATTTTTCTTGCTAGGGGTATTCCATTTGTCTTGGTGGAAAAGAACCTGGTGGTGATGATGATGGTAATAATAATGATAATAAAAAAGTTATATTTTAGAAACAAATGGGATTTAGCTTTTGGTTTGCCATTGGGTTTAAGAAGTATATGTGTCTTTGTGGTGGGTAGAGAGTTTTGAACTCGAAATACAGCTGATTTGTGCTGTTGTGTGACTACCCTAAAGAAAAGTGTGGAACACTCATTCTACCTCTTCTAAGGCTGTATTTAACATGTTTATAACAGTTCATAGGGAGAGAGTGAGGAGAGTATATCCATTTTTAAGCTGGTGAATTTGAGAGTTTGAATTTCTTTTTAAGGAGAAAATGCTTCTTTTTCCAAATAAGTCCTCCAAAGAACCAAATTATATATGAAACATATCAAAAAGAATCTATTTTGAGTAAAACGGGGCTGAGGTCCAGGTTCCTACCCACTCAGAGTCTCATGATGGGACTGGAACATGAAGCAGTACGCGGGGCTCTAAGGCTTGCCTGAAAACAGTTTGAAAATCCTTGCTTTTTTACTACATGTAAGGCTTATGTGAAACTGTAAAATTTCAAAAATGTCTTCTTAAAGTGGAGGAAGTGAAAAGGAGTAATATTCAAGGCAGGAAATGAGCACAATATGGTTGTCTTTTAGAGAAGCATATTTTGAAAATCTAATTGGAATTCATTGTATTTGATGACATTAAAATGATGTACAGGTTCCTAGTCTGATCCTCCTGATAACTCAGATGCCTATAGAAACAATAATGTGGCTTAAATGAATCTATTAAGACCCTTAAGTCCTTTGGGGACTTTAAGACTAAACTACTGATTCTACCTTAGTTTTCTAATCTTTTTGTTTCATTATGATCCTCAAATCTTTCAGTCCTTGAGTCAAAAAATCCTCTTTGATGTCATCTGCTAAAAAATAACCTGGTAGAGAACATGAAGAGAGTTAAAGTTCAACAAGGATGTGTTCCTGATTTGGAGAGGCAGTGCCAATTTAAACTAGGTGGTCCTGGGGTCAGACCCCTTGTCCAAGTTTTTGGTTCAGAAAATATTTATCCATAAATATCTACATAGATAGATCTATCTATCTATATCTCTCTGTATATTTGGGGGAAACCAAAGGTTGTAGGTGGGAGTTTCAATTTACCAGTAGTTCACAATTTTGGTATAATATGGCTCTCTAAGACCAGTGTTCTTTTTATAAATTTTAACAAGAAAGGGTAAAACAAATGAACTAAATGTATAAGAAATTATTAGCATAAACATACTGGATAACTATGTCAAGCTATTTTAAAATGACTATTTTAACCATATATCCCAAAGCATATGTATCCTAACGAAAAATATATATATATAACCACAAATAAATCTTTGGCTGATCTTTTTTTTTTGTAATAATATTTATCTTGGGATAGATAAAATAAATAAAGACGTAATTGTTAATGTCTGGGAAACCATTTTTAGGGGGTAAATAGAGATACAGATATAAAGTCAAAGAGATTAAATATGAACCCTGTTATTTTAAATGTGAATATGAAATAATGTTTTTACTTTTTTTCTCTATCTAAAATAATATATATCCTTGTTCTGTGCATTAAAAAGCTTAAAACCAACAACAGTCCAGTAGAAATGAGCATCCCTAGGGCTCAGATTGTGTCTATAAACATGATTTCTAACTAAAATGAATCAGGACTCCTTGAAGAAAAAGCTGATTTCGGTTCAGGGTGATAAATATGCAAGATAAACCTGGAATATTTTATCATATCAGAAAGCAAGAAAACTATTTTTAAAATTATCATAGTTGTGTCAAATGGACAAAAGAGTCTGTCTGAAGGTAACACCAACAGGTCAAAGATGGTACAGTTTGAACATGACAAAGAATAATAACTGCATTATTTGAAATAGCTCAAATATATAAAAAATTGACTAATAAAACAAAAATAAATTTATTTTTTCATCTTTGGAGGTTTCTATAGTATCAACTCTTTTTTAAAATGAATTTATTTATTTATTTTTGGCTGTGTTGGGTCTTCGTTGCTGCACACGGGCTTTCTCTAGTTGCAATGTGCAGGCTTCTAATTGTGGTGACTTCTCTTGTTGTGGAGCACAGGCTCTAGGCATGCGGGCTTCAGTAGTTGTGACACATGGGCTCAGTAGTTGTGGCTCACAGGCTCAGTAGTTGTGGCACATGGGCTTAGCTGCTCCTCAGCATATGGGATCTTCCCAGACCAGAGATCAAACCCTTGCCCCTGCATTGGCAGGCGGATTCTTAACCACTGTGCCACAAGGGAAGTCCCACTTTTTTTTCCAAAGGAGTAAATAAAGGGGGGGGGGAGCATTTGCCTGCTTTTCCTAAACAGACTGTACCTCAAGATAACTAAATAGTTGATGAGGAAAAGTTCTTTACAGAAGAATTCCAGGGTTAAATAGAGTATCATGTAGTTAGTAAATTATTGTTTCTAGATGGTAATAAAATAATGGATCTAAGCAACCATTGGTTCTGAAACCAATAAGTGAAATATTGATAAGAACTTTATAATGAATGGATTAAGTTGGCACCACTCAAACCTATTGATAAGTCTTAATATCGGTAAACATGGAACAATCGGGCATTTCATGCTTCCTGATGTGGTACAATAAGAAATACAGAACACCATCTATGGTGTATTCTTGCCATTGCGTCTAAATTTAAATAATCCTCTAGTTTTAAAGACAAATGGCAGATAGAGGAACATGTTAAAAGTACAACATGGATACAATCTGCCAAATCCGTAAAGTGGGACACTCTACAGAACAAGTGATTTGGTTTACTTGACAAATAGATAACATAAAGAATGGGGAGAAGTAGCATATATCCTAACGGCTGCTTAAGAGGCATATAAATCTAGTACAATGCAGGATATTGTGCTTTTCCTGCTTCAAAAATACTGTTCATAAAATAATATTTTTGAGATAAATGGGAAATTTGATCATGGAGTAGGCATTGAAAGATATAAGGGAAATAATAGGCTGTTAGGTATGGTAAAGCTTTTGTGGTTATATATTTTTAAACTCCTTATTTGATAGACATATATGCTGAAATATTTACAAATAAAATGTTTGGTATTTCCTTTGGTTCAATTTATGAAACAAATAAATAGACAGGGGAACTAAAAATAATAAAGATTAAGTAGCATATATAAAGTATCGTACTTTACAAAGGCATCTATTCTTTTTAGTTGTTCAGAGAGGCTTTTAAAAAATTAGTTCCATTGATAACCTTAATTGCTTAAAGATTAGATTCAAAAAATTATTTTTTGTGTATAAGCACAATGAATCAGAAATTAATAATAATGGCAATAATAATAGAAAACTCTCCTAAATAATGCCTGGTAAAGGAAAAAAATGAAACTGAAAAATAGCACGTTAGACTACAATATACAATATGTTGAATTAACACCTTTAATAAAAGAAAACAATTTCAGCTCTTAGAAAAACAATATTAATGTCAGTACTTGTAATGAATAACATCCTATTTACATATTATTGATTTTTAAAAATTTTAATCAAAATTTGGAATGGAGAAGAAATTATAAAATTAATAGTGGAAGGCCATTTTCAATTGAAGAGGATTCAGAGGAAAAAAGTGCCTTTGAAATGTGTGTTTGGAAAAATACTTTACTTTTGTCCCCTGGAATTTTATTCAGCTAGGGAAAATTTTCCTCTGCCACTGAATTAAATTTGGCAATCCTGTCACTTTGCTCTTTGCTCTCAGGTAATGCAAGGACTCACAAACACAGTGTTTTATAGGGGAGAGTCAGCAGTATTGAAAGAGAATGTGGTTACCTTTTCTCACTACCTCTTTCCCCACTTGACAGGGTAATGGTGGAAGCAGGAAGTTTGTATTGGACTGATACTGTTGTAAAATATCTTCATGCTTTCTAGGACTGGCAGATATATTAAGCTTGTTTTGCTTTCACACAAATTCCCTTGCTGGACTCTCCTGAATGCAACTCCTGTGAAATAATGTCTTCTATGCTTCCAACAGTTGTATCTCCTTAGTCCATGACTTTTTCAGCTGTCCACTGCAAAGAGATACTCTGTTGGTCCCTATTATTTCCCAATGGTTCTCTTGGACAAGGGCTGAGTGGCTCCAGTCAAGCAATATCTACTGCATTGGTTCCCACATCTAGTCCCCAAGATTCTCACTATTTTTTGGCTGACATTGGGGCATACAACTCTCACTCTTGGGGTGGGTTCCAATCATAGTACAGCTTTTTTTCAAAGCAAATCCTTATCAGAAAATCCACTTTCTGCCAAATCACCCTTGTCATAGGTTAATTTTGAAACCAGTCTTGACCTTTTTTATGAAAAATTTTCATATATTTGTCAAATTCTGGAGTTTTTATTCAAATCTAGGAATTCTGGCTTAAGAGTCAAGGCTTCTAATCACTACACCGTTTAAATCATTATGCAGTGCCACCTAATAACATTTTTTCTTTTTATATTCTATGAGTATATGTCTGAAATCTTCAGTTAGACTTCAAGCATCTAGAAAGTGGACATTATATTTTTGGTCACCATTCTTTCTGTATTTCCAAAGGAAAAAATATCTTATACAGAAATGGTGTTTAGGTATTTCCAGTTAATATGACAAACTGTCATAATGTGACAGAGCTATTCTACTCCCTCTCCTATAAACACTTAGAAATTGTGAATAAAATAAGATAAAATTTATTTTAAATGAATATACATGCTCAAAACTTTGAATGAGAAAGTATCAGTTCCCTGAAATAAAGAAGAAAAGAAAGTCATAGAAATGAGAGAGCTTAGATTCAAATGCTCAATAAAGCATCAAAATCACAGAAGGCTTAGTGGCTTGGAACAGGCTTCAGAACACCTTCTACCAAGAAAAACACATTTGAACCAGAAGCATAAGATAAACCTGATTAATCACCATAAAGTCAGACTTCCTGAAGGGCTGCCTTGTCCTAGAAATAGAAACTGAATAAGTTCTATCAACCAGCTAAGGGAAAGTTTCAATAGACTAGAGTCATAGTTGGAAAGAGAGCCACCCACAAAATGTAAATTCTCAGAGAATCAGAAAAGGACCTTGACTTCCAAGCAGCATAACTAAAATTAAATCATATTTTAAACACATTTAGTGAAATCATGCAACATGAAATAATATATTGAAAGTAAACAAAGAAAAAAAAAGGTAGTTAACTTTCAAAGGAATTACTGTTTGATGATAGCATTCTATCAGATCCTTATCTTTAAATTATGAGAGGAACTAGCTTTCATCCTAGAATTCTATACTCAGCTAAAATATCATTCAGTACTTAGGGTAAAATAAAGATAATTTTGGAGAACCAAACACTGAGATTTCAGTGTTCTCAAACTCTTGCTAAAGGAATATTACTAAATGATATACTTAAGAATTATACTCAAAAGAAAGAAGGGAGTTTAAGAATCAAAGTTAAGAAAAGAAAAAAATTAAACATTTTTGGTCCTATGATTTTAATACTATGTACATAGATATTCATAAAATAGTTCTTTTTCTCCTTTTAAATTTATATACATTTAGTCATACTGTATTTGTCAACATGAAATTTATTTCTTTTCACTCAACATTAATTTTTAATCAGGTTGTCTCTACAAGGCAAGAAAATGAAATAGTGTAGTAACATATAAGGAATATAAACTCCATAGGTTAATATTTTTCTTTTTATTAAAAATATGTGGAGCAAAAATGACTAAATTTTAAACCTTATTGAAATCTGAGTGGTAGCTGTACGTTGTTGTCTGTGACTTATTCATTTAAAAATAGAAAACATAAAAGAGCTACACTTCCAAGGAAAGTAGGGAAAGGGAAAAATAACTACAGTGAAGAAACTGGACACACAGCATCTTCTCAAAGTGATGAAGTTTAACATCATCAGTGATGCCTTGTGGATATCATGCTCCCCCCGATTTGATGTGACAAGGTCACATGTATCGTATTCTTTCCCCAAACCCATAACTTCAATCTAATCATAAGAAAACTGTTAGCTAGACCCAAATTGGGGACATTTTATAGAGTACCTGGCCAGTACTCTTCAAGACTACCAAGACCATGAGAACAAGTAAAGACTGAGAAACTGTCAGAGACCAGAGATTGGGGAGATATAATTCAGTCCTGGAACAGAAACAGGACATTCACAGTAAAACTAATGAAATTCAAATAGTCTGGGGTTTACTTAATAATAATGTACAAATGTCAGTTTCTTAGTTTTCATAAATGTAACAAAATAATTTGAAATGTTAATAATGGAACTGGATACAGAGTATACAGGAACTCTCCACATGGTGTTTGCAGCTATTCTGCAAATCTGAAATTATTCCCCAAAAGTTTGTTCAGAAAATTTTTTTCAAAATAAATTATTTTAAACTTAGGTAAACAACATCTCATTATTGTAAGTTGAATGGATAGTATTTTATATCTGAAGCAAACATGATACACTGCGGGGAAAAAAGAGCATGCTGTCCTATTTTGCCGGAGAATATGTTAGCTAGTTAGCCTGAAATATTTAAATAATTAATCCTCAGAAAAGTGCAGTCACTTGGATGTTTAATAGAATAACACAGATTCCATGATTTTGCTCTATGTGGAATATCTTTTAAGCTTGGATTCAGTTAGGAAATTACTTTTTCTTCCAAATTAGAAGCTATTAAACTATTCCCATTGCCACAGTGTTGGGCAGATCCCAGAATATTCAGACAAGTAAAAGGCCCGTGGATGCTGATCATAGAGCAGAGCACCACCCATTACAACAGCAGATGCCTTTTCTAGATTAAAGCAGGCAGCTGGCATTTCACAGAGTACGTTGGGGAGGAACAATCTCTTAGTCTTGTAGAAAACTGTATTTAAAATCTAAACAGTGAATAACTGTTATACAGAGACTAAGAATTCTGATAAAGGGAAATGCTAGCTCATCACAAACTTGCCAGGTTTATGGCTGTGTGAGGCATAAAGAAGAAAATATGCAAAGCTTGGGTGATGAAGCAGAAGATGAGAAACAATGACATTAGTAATCCCCATCTAAGGTTTTTGCCAATTTCTTAGAAAACAATTAGATTTAAAATGAAGATCTGAACTTTAATCTGTGTATAAATATTTGTGTTTAAGCTTATCAGGATAATCTTTAAATTATTCTTTTTCATTTGTGTTTTAAAAATTCTTAATTGAATAATAACTTCAAGTATAATTATCAATAAATATTTTGCTATCGGTTTTTTCCACTGACATATCCCAGCACTTAGAACAGTGCATGGCACAAAATAACTGTTAAGTAAGTATTTGCTGAATGACTAAATGAATACCCTTTGGGTGCCCTCAGCCACTGCTGTCTCTCGGTGGTGGCAGGGAGTATCAGAATCAGCAGGGAAGGACTGGCCAGTTATTGTTAGTTGAGCTCCTGATCAATTCCTTGCTGGTGCCACATCTCTCCTGGTGTTGAAGTCCTGTTCCGTCAGGGGAAGAATAATCTATTCGGACCACTGTCTTAGTCAGCTGGAGCTACTATAGCAAAATACCAAAGATTGATGGCTGAAACAACCGACATTTATTTTCTCTCAGTTCTGAAGCCTGGAAGGTCTGAGACCAGGGTGCTAGCATGGTGGGCTTTGGTGAGAGCCCTCTTATACATGGCTGCCCTCTCTCTGTGTGCTCTCATACCCTTTTCTTCCTTCATGCGTATGGAGAAAAGTACAGATCTCACTTTCCTCTTCTTATAAGGGCACTAATTGCACCATGAGGATCCCACCACTTTGATCTTATCTAAACCTAATTATTTCCCAAAGGTCCCACTTCCAAATACCACCACATTGGGTGTCTTGTCTTCAACATATGGATTTTGGTAGAACACAAACATTTAGTCCATAACAGTCGCCTTTCTGTTGCCAGCTTTGGGGTCTGGAGATGGAGAGTCTGGACCACCTTCTTTGGTTGGGTGGGAGGTCCTAAGAAGCTCTTGATACTACATTGTTCCTCAATCCCAAAATCCTCAATTAGTTTGCCATCCTATTTTCATTTTTCTGTGTTCTCCTGTGATTTCCTCTTGCATTCCCCCCACCCCAGGTTTCTGTTGCATTTAGTGAAAAGGGGCAAGGAGAAAATAGTGTGTGGTATCTCGTTCCCAGCAGAAGTCACATTTAATTTTGAAGTCCACAGAAAGTTCAGCTAAATCCCACCTCCTTATTGTCATGAGCTTCCCACAAATACGTGAGAACTACAAGTCCAGAGATTTTCCTGCTGTGAACCAGATCATGCCAAAACCAAATACCCTCATCTAGAGAGTCCCTGAGCTGAATAGTTTATGTTATAAAACCTACAAGCTTTGCTTTTAAGCTATTTGATTACTATGAGAGTGGACTCACTATATCAGAGAACAAAAGGTGGAAAATTGCTTTCAAAGGTCAATTTTGGTCATTTCTCTCTCACCCATAGGCATAGAAACTGAGTTGCCTTATTATGGAATTTTCTTTGTCTCTTGTTGGCATGATTGAGTCTCTTAATTTTGATTCCTTTAAATTTTATTCAGTGAATTAAGTCATCATTTGTGTGTGTATGGAAATGTTCTAACTGAGCTTATTATGCTTGAAAAGGAGAGATGATAACTATTTTGACTTATTACTTTCTGTTTGGTTAGTATAATCAAACATTCAGCAAGGAAGAATAAAAGCACCGTAGGTGGTATAAATGAGCATGAAAAAGAGCTTCCAGAATCTCTTCCAAATAGAGAATGTTTCCTGCTCCCTCCCCTCCCTTCTTCCCACTTCACCCACATCCTTTTCCTACTTTTAGATTGTTCTTAAACCAGGAAGTAAAAGTTGTGAGTGGGAGGGGGAGGAGAGTGTGTATGTGTAACCAACAAGGGAATTTATTGTCTTGATGAATCATAATGATTGTACTATAATCACACATTTTCATATACAGTTCTGAATTTCTGTGCCAGCATTCAACTCCCTTTGCAACTGGACTAGCTGGCTTTTTCTGTTTCCTTCTCCAGCTTTTCAAAACAAACTAATCAGAAAATTTGGGGTATAAGGAGACTTGAGACCATCAAATTCCAGACTTTTGCTTACAGGAGAGAAATTGAAGGTCTAGAACATCATAAGAACCATTCAAGTTCATGTACTGTTAGAAATGGAGCTAGGGTTAGAACCCATGGCTTTCAGGCCAGCCCTCTTTTTATGATACCATGTTGTCTCATTTTAGGTGTGGCTAAAGCTGTCATGCTTTAAAACATAATATTAGGTAAGGCCTGTTAATAGATGAGAGGCTATCTCACTGCAGCTTAGAACTATAAAAATGTCAGAAAAACTAACAAACAAAAATCACAATGACAATTTATAGCTTGAAATGTAACTCAGTGCTTATGATTCATGAAACTGGTACTCTCAGTATTCCTTCATATATTTTGTCATCTTTTCTTTCCTTTGCTTGTAAAAGAATAAAGACATTACAGGAGTTATGGGTATATTTTTGTCTTAATATTGCAACTCCTTCTGCTGGAATAGGACAGAGTATAAGCCCAGGTACTTAAGGAAAGAGAAGGGCCCAACAGTCTGACCAAGGAACAGGTCCTCAATCCCCTCTGTGTGCTCAGATCCAACAGAGACCCTAGCATGTAGGAGATAATAAATATTTTTAATAAATCCTTGCAATGAACATCTCCTATAACAAGGCATGTTTTGTTCCAGGCTTTGTATATTAGAACAAAGCCATTGATGCTGATACTATTTGGAAACTGGTTCCAAAGACTGTAAGAGTCAGAACCTGTTATGTGATGAAGTGGGAAATCCCACCTGTCAAATCCTGATTGGTACCTGAGCCTGGCACAATATTGATTATGGATCAGTTATTGGGAGAAAATGTATCCCCTTTTATAAAGCTAGGGTGAAATTAAAAAGTACAAGACCAAACACTTCTCCCCCATTTCTACATGGACCTGGATATAATCCTGTCTGGATGCATAAAGTGTGATTATCGTCAAGTGTAGATAAATTTATGTCAAATTAGGCAAAATTTTATTTCCAGCCATCTGTCTGTCTGCAGACTGATGGCTGTAATATGGAGTTGAATGAATAGCTTGTGCAGAAACACAGGAAGTTTTTCCAAAGCATGTCCGAGAAGACGGTTGGGTGATGCAATTTGGGAAACTACAGAGGTAAGACTGTGCAAATGAACAAGTTATAATTAATAGAATCTTCTCAGGGAGAGAGTGAAGAGTTGGGGAAATAGAAATAAATTAAATTTAGGTGCTGTCTGGTCATAAAACTAGGGAGGAGTTTGGCAAGCTGTTGAAAAATTAGTGGAAAAGAGGAAATTCAGTAAGATCATAATAACTATATTCAGGTATCTGAAAGGTGATCATGTGGTCTGAAAGATGAGATAGACATATTGAGAATGACACTGAAGGGTAAAACTGGGAACAGTGGAGGAAGTAACAAGGAGAAATATTTCTATGAAAGGAGGGAAAAGTGTCTGATGGCTAAAACTGATCAAAACTGTAATGGCTTGCTTTAGGAGCTAGTTTATTCTTATCACTGGTGGTGTTCAAACGAACACTTAACAAAATCAACATAAAGGGAATTCAAGAATATAAGAGATTCATAACTCTTCCATTCTCAATGAACTCCCATACACTAAAATACAGCGCTATGATTTTATGGTTCTCTTAAAATCATTGTGGTGAGTAAACACTGGGACTAGAACAAGTACCTGGCTGGCCTTCTTGACATCCATCCCAGAAACAGCAGCTCAGTGCCTCTTGGAAACATGTATATATTTCTACACCAATGTTCCATATCAACTGGACTTTCTTAATATCTGAATGAATCAATCTGTATTTCCTTAGGTAAGCTACAGTGAAGTGTTTGTGTTTATATACACACACGCAACTATATCTGTGTATTTATTGTTGACAATGGAAAAGACAAATTGTACCCTTCCTAATGGATATAACAAATACCCATTGTATCAGTAACAGTCCTGGTAGGAAACAAAACTTACCACAGATGCTTCAAAGTAAGAGACTTTAATGAAGGGTCTGCTTACAGAATTGTGGGTAAGGAGTAAAATTCTGAGACTAGCAATAGCCAGGAGCTATTATTGCTACTGAAGTTGATGGGAACGGTAAGGAATCAATACTCCAAGAGCCAGTGAGAGCTGAACTGTGGCAGAGGAGCTGCTCAGGTGGACCTGTAGTCATGGAGGGTCACAGCTACTGCCCGGCTGATGCAGGGAAGGAAGAAAACTATAGCCCTCTCCTCCCACACTGCCATCTTCCAATGCCAGTTTTTTAGCCAATTCCAGCTGGAAGTCAGACAGAAAAGGGAGCCCAGCTAGTGCATGGCAGAGAATGAATCTAGACAGTCAACTGGAGAGCATCCAGCAAACCTACAATATACATTTGTTGAGGTGCTGTCCTTAGTCATAACATATATTGCTAGATATTGATTACATGTGTGCTTTATTCTGGTTATTTTTTGTATAATTTTATTTTTTAATTTGTTGTTGTTGTTGTAAGAACTTCAAAGGCAGGTTTTTGACTGCGACTTCTTTTATACTGAAGAGACTGCTCATTTCATAGAGGCTTAAAGTTTATTTTACTTCTCATTTTCTTCTCCACTGTCTTCCCTTTTGTTTTTTCTAACATTTTATTTCCCAGTGTTTCTCCTTACACTTGGCACAAAATCTGGTGACATTTCCTTTATCAAAAGCTTTTATTGTTTATCTTACTAATTTAATGATTGACAAAGATGACTGCTGGACAAATGATATAAAGCAACTATAGATGGTAGCTACACTCTACAATGCCAGCTGTTTAAATCAATGGTGCCATTACTAGGACACTGGGTAGACATTCGTGGACAAGGGAAAACCATAGTAGTTTCAAGAAGTGAACATTTATTTGATAACATATCAAATGTTACACCTTAGGCCTTTCATGGTTGCTTTTGCAAAACTGTATATTTGAAAGAAATATAAATACATATTCACATCTTTAGAAGTTTCTCTGACACCAATTTCCACAGATGCTTTATGTTTTGACCTACAAATTTCTTTGGTTTTCTCTCTTTCTGTTTCTCTTTATTCATTGCCCTCCCATTTTTCTCTCCTGTCTTCAGTCCTATATTCATCACCTAAACAATATCTCCTAGTATTTAGACTTAGGGAGTTTTCTGAAATTTCATGGCCAGTACAGAAGAGGGTTGTATGAAACAAGGTTAGAGAAGGAAGTCTCTTTTAATGTGGGCTCCTACTGGCCTCTGTTACGTTCTTATTTTGTCTCCAACCCTCTCTGCTCTACTCAAAATAAAACAAACAAAAAAATCAGTTCCTCATTCCAAGGCAGGAAGAGGCTCTTTCTCAGAGAGCATATAACTGGGACACTAAATCTTTGCTCATTTGGACTATGCTCTGGAAATTTAACACTCATATGTAGTTGCTCTGTGATCTTTCTCTAAACAATGTTTTATCAGTTTGAAGATTGATATTTCACATTTTCACCCTTAAGAAATGAGGATGCAACTTATAATTGAGGCTATTTTAAAACATCTGTAGGTCAGACATTGATACAGTTGTCATTTCCTTACATGTTTAAACTTGGTTGTTTTTTCTGGTGGCATGACTGTATCTAGTCAATATCCCAGTCAATAAATTGATTGTGGCCCATGTGAGTATAGAATAAGTCTTGTTTGTTGTCTGAAAATCATTTATTGATACCTTCTGGGAAGATCAAAAAAGAGCCAACACAAAAATGTACATGTGGAGCCAACAGCTTGATGGAAAATTCCATAAATGATGTAGAGCACTCTTTTAAGAAGTTTTGCATTGTTAAAGCTCTGGATAGTGCATAGGTTGATATTGTGTGAAAAAATAAAGATATTTATGATACCAGTGCCGTGATGAAGAAAGTAGTAGGTCTTGTCTTTCTACCATAAACAACTAAAAAACTGGACTATTTTTGATATTTGACAACTGGCAACATAGGTCTGTGATCCTCAAGGGAGGAGAGACACAGAGGTAGTCTATGCTTGAACCAGATTTCTGCATAGAGTCCCTTTTGTGTCTGGTGGTGCAGAGAGGGGGAACCCAAGCAGAGCCCTAGATACTTGCTGAGTTGAGAAAACAAAGTTCTGATTTTAGGAAAGTAAGTTAGTGAGAATTTTCGAAGCTGATTACTGTAAAACAGACAGCTATGCAGAAGAAGAGTTCCAAAAATCTGCATGGTGTCCCCTCGAGTCTGTTGCAAAAGAATAATTGTGCCTCAGGTGAAATCCAGGAAGCCAGGCAAAGAATGTCAGAGAAGCTAAAAGCTTAACAATTCCTGAAGCTCACACAGGGCTGGGACACATTCAGGTTTATCCAGAGTAGAAAATTCCACTGGAACACCATGGCATTTAGTAGAACTTGCAAGAGTACAGCCTTAGAAGTATGGCTTATAGCTATGGATTAAAAGCTCCTAGAGATCATTCCAAACAAACCTTGAAAATATTAAGTTAATTTGCAAGTAACAATTGCCAGCCAAAACAAAATTCCATTTACTATAAAGAAAGAAATAAAATCCAGACACTCAACAACATAACAAGTCAGATGTCAAATAAAAAATAACCAGACATAAAGAGGAAAATGTGATGCATAGTTAGGAGAAAATACAGTCAATAGAAATAGGCTCAAAAAGGAGAGGAAAAGAATGTAGCAGACAAAAACTTTTAAAATGTTATATAAATACCATTAGGAATTAAAGGAAGACATGAACATAACAAGTAGAGAAGTAGAAGATATAAAAAAGAGGCAAGGAGAGGACCTTCAAGATGGCGGAGGTGTAAGACGAGATCACCTTCCTCCCCACAAATAGATCAAAAATACATCTACATGTGGAACAACTCCTACAGGACACCTACTGAATGCTGGCAGAAGACCTCAGACTTCCCAAAAGTCAAGAAACTCCCCACGTATCTGGGTAGGGCAAAAGAAAAAACAGAGACAAAAGAATAGGGACAGGACCTGCACCTCTGGGAGGGAGATGTGAAGGAGGAAAAGCTTCCACACACTAGGAAGTCCCTTCACTGGCAGTGACTCAGAGCAGGGGTGGGAGGGGTGGGGAGCTTCAGAGCCACGGGGAGGAGAGCGCAGCAATGGGTGCGGAGCGCAAAGCGGAGAGAGTCCTGCGCAGAGGATCGGTGCCGACCAGCACTCACCAGCCCGAGAGGCTTCTCTGCTCACCCACCGGGGCAGGTCGGGGCTGGGAGCAGAGGCTCGGGCTTCAGAGGCCAGATCCCAGGGAGAGGACTGGGGTTGGCTGCGAGAACACAGCCTGAAGGGGGCTAGTGGCCACAGCTAGCCAGGAGGGAGTCTGGGAAAAGGTCTGGACCTGCCTAAGAGGCAAGAGACCATTGTTTTTGGGTGCACAAGGAGAGGGGATTGAGAGCACCACCTAACGAGCTCCAGAGACAGAAACAAATGACAGTGAAATCACGATGGCCCCAAACCTGTTGGATGCAGCAAAGCACTTCTAAGAGGGAAGTTTATAGCAATACAATCCTAGCTCAAGAAACAAGAAAAATCTCAAACAACCTAACCTTACACCTAAAGCAATTAGAGAAGAACAAAAAACCCCCAAAATTAGCAGAAAAAAATTATAAAGATCATATCAGAAATAAATTTAAAAGAAATGAAGGAAATAATAGCAAAGATCAATGAAACTAAAAGCTGTTTCTTTGAGAAGATAAACAAAATTGATAAACCCATTAGCCAGACTCATCAAGAAAAAAAGGGAGAAAACTCAAATCAACAGAATTAGAAATGAAAAAGGGGAAGTAACAACTGACCCTACAGAAATATAAAGGATCATGAGAGATTACTACAGGCAACTATATACCAATGAAATGGACAACCTGGAAGAAATGGACAAATTCTTAGAAAACCACAACCTCCCAAGACTGAACCGGGAAGAAATAGAAAATATAAACAGACCAATCACAAGCACTGAAATTGAAACTGTGATTAAAAATCTTCCAACAAACAAAAGCCCAGGACCAGATGGATTCACAGATAAATTCTATCACACATTTAGAGAAGAGCTAACACCTATCCTTCTCAAACTCTTCCAAAATATAGCAGAGGGAGGAACACTCCCAGACTCATTCCAAGAGGCCATCATCACCCTGATACCAAAACCAGACAAAGATGTTACAAAAAAAGAAAACTACAGGCCAGTATCACTGATGAACATAGATGCAAAAATCCTCAGCAAAATACTAGCAAACAGAATCTAACAGCACATTAAAAGGATCATACACCATGATCAAGTGGGGTTTATCCCAGGAATGCAAGGATTCTTCAAAATACACAACTCAATGTGATACACCATATTAACAAATTGAAGGATAAAACCATATGATAATCTCAATAGATGCAGAGAAAGCTTTCGACAAAATTCAACAACCACTTATTATAAAAGCTCTCCAGAAGATAGGCATAAAGGGAACATACCTCAACATAATAAAGGCCATATATGACAAACCCACAGCCAACATCATTCTCAATGGTGAAAAACTGAAACAATTTCCACTAAAATCAGGAACAAGGCAAAGTTGCCCACTCTAATCACGATTATTCAACATAGTTTTGGAAGTTTTAGCCACAGCCATCAGAGACAAAAAAGAAATAAAAGGAATCCAAATCAGAAAAGAAAAAGTAAAACTGTCACTGTTTGCAGATGACATGTTACTATACATAGGGAATCCTAAAGATGCTACCAGAAAACTACTGGAACTAATCAATGAATTGGGTAAAGTAGGAGGATACAAAGTTAATGCACAGAAATCTCTTGCATTCCTATACACTAATGATGAAAAACTTGAAAGAGAAATTAAGGAAACACTCCCATTTACCACTGCAACAAAAAGAATAAAATATCTAGGAATAAACCTACCTAAGGAGACAAAAGACCTGTATGCAGAAAACTATAAGATTCTGATGAAAGAAATTAAAGATGATACAAACAGATGGAGAGATATACCATGTTCTTGGATTGGAAGAATAAACATTGTGAAAATGACTATACTACCCAAAGCAATCTACAGATTCAATGCAATCCTTATTAAACTACCAATGGCATTTTTCACAGAACTAGAACAAAAAATTTCACAATTTGTATGGAAACACAAAAGACCCTGAATAGCCAAAGCAATCTTGAGAAAAAAACAGAACTGGAGGAATCAGGCTCCTGGACTTCAGACTATACTACAGAGCTACAGTAATCAAGACAGTATGGTACTGGCACAAAAACAGAAATATAGGTGAATGGAACAGGATCGAAAGCCCAGAGATAAACCCACACAAATATCGTCACTTTATCTTTGAAAAGGAGGCAAGAATATAGAATGGAGAAAAGACAGCCTCTTCAATAAGTGGTGCTGGGAAAACTGTACAGCTACATGTAAAAGAATGATATTAGAACACTCCCTAACACCATACCCAAAAATAAACTCAAAATGGGTTAAAAACCTAAATGTAAGCCCAGGCACTAGAAAACTCTTAGAGAAAAACATAGGGCAAACACTCTATGACATACATTACAGCAAGATCCTTTTTGACCCACCTCCTAGAGAAATGTAAATAAAAACAAAAATAAACAAACAGTACCTAATGAAACTTAAAAGCTTTTGCACAGCAAAGGAAACCATAAACAAGAGCAAAAGACAACCCTCAGAATGGGAGAAAATATTTGCCAGTGAAGCAACTGACAGAGGATTAATCTCCAAAATATACAAGCAGCTCATGCAGTGCAGTATCAGAAAAACAAACAACCCAATCCAAAAATGCGCAGAAGACCTAAATAGACATTTCTCCAAAGAAGATATACAGATTTTCAACAAACACATGAAAGGATGCTCAACATCACTAATCATTAGAGAAATGCAAATCAAAACTGCAATGAGGTATCACCTCACACCAATCAGAATGGCCATCATCAAAAAATCTACAAACAATAAATGCTGGAGAGGGTGTGGAGAAAAGGGAACCCTCTTGCACTGTTGGTGGGAATGTAAATTGATACAGCCACTATAGAGAAACGTATGGAGGTTCCTTAAAAAACTAAAAATAGAACTACCATATGACCCAGCAATCCCACTACTGAGATATACCCTGAGAAAACCAAAAAAGAGTCATGTACCACAATGTTCATTGCAGCAGTATTTACAATAGCCAGGACATGGAAGCAACCTAAGTGTCCATTGACAGATGAATGGATAAAGAAGATGTGGCACATAAATACAATGGAATATTACTCAGCCATAAAAAGAAACAAAACTGAGCTATTTGTAATGAGGTGGATGGACCTAGAGTCTGTCATACAGAGTGAAGTAAGTCAGAAAGAGAAAAACAGATACCATATGGTAACACATATATATGGAATCTGACATAAAAATGGTTTTGATGAACCTAAGGGCAGGATAGGAATAAAGACACATATGTAGAGAATGGACTTGAGGACACAGGGAGGGGGAAGGGTAAGCTGGGACGAAGTGAGAGAGTAGCATTGACATATATACACTACCAAATGTAAAATAGATAGCTAGTGGGAAGCAGCTGCATAGCACAGGGAGATCATCTCAGTGCTTTGTGACTATCTAGTGGCGTGCGATAGGGAGGATGGGAGGGAGACACAAGAGGGAGGAGATATGGGGACATATATACACATATAGCTGATTCACTTTGTTATACAGCAGAAACTAACACAACGTTGTAAAGCAGTTATACTCCAATAAAGATGTTCAAAAAAAAAAGAGGCAAGTACTTCTGGTGATCAAACAAACAGTATTTAAAGCAAAAAAAAAAAAAAAAAAATCACTGGATGAGCTTTATAGCAGACAGTGCAGAGAACAAAATCAATAAGCTCAAAGATAGACCTACCAAAATGAAGTAGTGAAAGAAAAAAGCTGAACAAAGACTCAGTAATCTGTGGGAAAATATCAGTCAGTCTAACAAATAAGTTGGAATTAGGAGGGTCATGGAAAATGTATAAAGAATTTATTGATAAACTTGTCCAAATTTGATGGAAACTCTAAACACACAAATGCAGGATCTTCAAAGAAACAGAAAATTCAAATAGAATGTCTAAATATTCAAACATAATAGACACAAAATTACAACATGGTAAACCATAGTACAATTTCTGAAAATCAATAATGAAGAAAAAGCTATTAAAGACTGCCAGAGGAAAAAAGAAAACAGAGTCATTACAAATTTTCTGTCAGAAATGCAAGTCATAAGACAACGGAATAACATTGTTAAAGTGATGAAAGAAAAAGAAAAAAAAAAACAAAAAACCTGTCAACTGAAAGTACTATGTCCAGAGAAAATATCCTTCAAAAATAAAGACAAAATACTTTGTCAGACACATAAAATCTGAGAAAATTTGTTTCTGGCAAACCACATGGCCCACTTATAAATCAGTCCAGAGATATGAAAGCACCCCAGTGTTTTTTTGTTTTGTCTTTGCTTTTGTTTTTGTTTTAGGAAAGAAAATGTGGATCCCAGAAATGATATGAAAACTTCATGTTCATCACTGAAAAAAAAAAAGTCTTAGAATGGATTTTTAGCCAAATAGCCTGTAGTACTTAGAAGAGTAAGTGGCATCTTCAGTAGCGAGTATAAACTTAGAAGGAACAAAGACATGGCAAACTAACCTCATTATTTTCCCTATTGATTTACTTGAGAGGCAGAATAAGAGTATGTGACAAGCACAGCGTATCTTGATTTTCAAACTCACCTTAACAAATTCTCTCATAACCCCCTGTGGGCAAAATGGAAAAGTTTATTTATGATGACAGTACATTTGAGTGTCTTCTTAGCTGACAAAAGATTATAATCTAAATAGTTGATAACAGAAGAAGAAAAAGTTTAACAAGGAAACAGGTTTTTTGATAAGTAAGAAATTTCAGTTATTGAGAGGAAATAGAAAGTCCTATTAAATGTAAGTATCTTTTTATAATAGAAAAATATTTTATGACTAATTAAATATTCATGCAGAATACAATTATGGAAAAACGATTGATTAGAGAGTAAAGTGTACAAACTCTGTCCTTCAGTAACTTACGACTTTCCTTATGTCACTATGGTTTTATGTCCCTGTGGTTTTATGTCTTCACATTTGGAAAAAAAAGTATAGTTTTTGGACTTGAAAATCTCTAGAAGTTTTTGTGGTTTCAATATCTCTTTTTCTAAATTTCTATAAATGGTCACAAATCTATTTTGGAAATTCAGGTACTATAAAGTGGAGAAGTAAAACTGCAGATAATCCTGGAACTGCTTTAACACAGTAATAAATATAACTCCAGATACCTTGTTTAAATTTGAAACTCAATTTAGCATTTTATAATAACTTGTTTTTGCAAGATTTTTCTGAAGTGGTTTAAAAGACCTATTATCAACTCTAGGTAAAGGCAAATCCTTTAATTAAACATGCTGCATCTGCCTAGGTACACAGTGGATGGAAAATTAGAAGGCTTTTAAATATTTAAGAGGGAGGAATATAAATTGGTAAGAGAATATTATTAGAGAAGACAGGATGCATAAAGAATAGTCAAACAGAGATTAATTATTTCTCTCCTCCCTCAAAATAGTAGACATAAATACCAAAGATAATGAAGTTCAGAGCATGAATATTGCTCCATCTTTATCTTTGATTTACCCCTTTCTCCAAGAACTTCTTTCATTGATTTATAGAATATTTATTGGTGAAATATAAAAAGATGTGAGGTCTGATGATACACACACACACACACACACACACACACACACACACACACACACACACACACCCACACCCATGAGTACTGATGTTTCCCAAAGAGGCCTATATGCCTGAGTATATAGCCAAGAAGTAAAACCTAGCAAAGTAAAATTATTTGAATGGAGACTTCTAAAGACAGTGAGAGTTAAATTACTTCAAAGAAGGACATATTGAGACAAATATTTGAGGGACATAAATCCCCTTATTAGTGTCAGTATATTACTGGTTCTTAAGTAGCAGTTTTATTAAACAAGCCACATTTATAATAATTATATCCTTGTTTATCCTCCATATTACTTGAACAAATATTTTAAAAAATATTCTACAAATAAAAAACTTATCCTGGAAATTTTCTTCATTGGGCACTCAGATAACACTTTCTCTTATTATCTGATTTCACCTAAGACTCCACTGTCATCTCAGTGTAATAACATTTCAGCTTCCCACCTATCATTTATGCAAAAGAAATAAAGAATTGTAAGTTTTATGACCTGGAATATAAAACTAAGAGTGTTCCTTTAAGAGGGAACTTTCTGAATCTACTATTCGGCCCCAGGAGAAATGGTAACACTCAAAGTCTGGCTGAGGGGAAAGAAATAAAAATATTAACTTACATTGTTCAATTACTGGTGATGCTTAAATACATATTTCTAACCCAGATTTCTCCCCTGAGATTCAAGCCCACATGCCTTGTTGCCTATGCACATTTCTACTCAGATGCTTCATAGGCAGCTAGCATTCTACTTTGCAAAAACTGAATTTGTTTCTTCCCTGAAACCTTCTCTGCCTCTCATGTTCTCTGTCTCTGTGAATGGCCCCAAAGGCATAATATGACTGAAATGGGTTGGGCAGTGCTGAGATAGGTTGGTTTTGGGTGGGGATTAGGGGAATAATGTAATCTTACATGGTATTCGATCTTTCCATGAAATGGCACTTGTCATTTACTTTAAGAAATTTTACAGCTGTGAAAATGTATGCTGTGAAATGTTTCAAAAGTTTCTAACTAGTTTTTTGTATTATCAAGTATGATGGCTATCACAGTTCTAAAAGTCATAAATATTTCTCCCATGTTGGGACTTGTGATGTAATGTGGCAGTGTCTGTGGGTATATTATAACATGAGGCACGGAATTTGAAGAGGTCCCTTGGGGTCATGGGTCACCATGTCCCCTGATTGTATGCATAACCTGGCACCACCACCTCCTGGATTCTCCAAGACAGAAACCTAAGAATTCTCTTGAATTACTCTTCCTCTTTACCTTCTACCTCATAATCAGTTACTAACTACATTGATTATACCTCTCAAGTTTTGAAAGGGGTCCAGGGTGGGATTTTGTTCACAAAACCTACTCTTCTCTTTTTAGATACTCTAAGTTTCTCAATCATGGGAGCATAGACAAAACATGCAACAACCAAATGGTACACAAGGTATCACATGGCACTTATTAGAGATGTTCAACAAGTATTTACAGCTTTCCACCTTCCAGGCTCAAGGTTGAACTGCAGTTCCACACCATATTTTGAAATTAAGTCTTTCTTTGAACAATGAAGTTTGAGGGGAAGTGACAGGTATATTCTCCCAGTGGATCCTTTAAAAGCCAATGATGGATTAGCCATATTCCCTCTCACTTCTGTTGAATACGATGATCTGGGAAGCATAGGCTGACATAAAGCTTTAATATCCCAGCTCCCTGAGCAACTGTGGTGAGCAGACTCCCTGTCAGCCCACACTGGACACAGACCAGTGTGGGGCAAGATATATACTTTTGATGTGTTAAGCTACCAGCATTTAGAGTTTATTTATTTTTCACAGTATAAACCAGTCCATCGATATTTATCATTTAACTGACAGTCAAGCAAATGCCTAATATGTGTCTCCCTGACATGCTCCATGGAGAGCTTCAAAGATGAAGGTAGACTGAAGAAGAGTAGCTTTAAGTGAAGTCTCTCATTTCTTTGACCATTTAGTTCACACATCTGGGACTGCAGAGGGAACTGTGTTACCATCGGCCACTTGGCAAAAAAATGACAGGGCCAAACCTATGTCATCAGTAGTCTTCATCCAAACCATACAACAGGACTCTCCTGTAAAACTTTCATCAGAGCGTTTGTTGTTAATTGATACCTTTTACCTTGTCACACATCTCATTGTTGGGGCTTATGTATTCAGGCGTATCTGTGAAGAAATGGAATAATGGCTGGACCTTAAAGGGGGCCCTAAATTCCATTACTTGGAAAAGATTTGCTGGCTTGCCGCTAGAGACTGGGCTCCTATTAAGGCAGAAAGTGAAAGATGAAGACCCATCATGGCTCTTGTTCATTAAGCATAAGAACTTTAAATAAACTAAATAAGTGTGGTTTATTTAATATCTTAGATTTTGACAGATAATGTTAGCCATCTTTTCTTTCTTAGTAAGAAGTTAGAAGATTGTGAGAGGAGACATTGTAAATGTGGGTGGAAAGTTTCTTCTTTCCTATAGGAAAGATAGATTGATTCTTTTTTTTTTTTTTAACATCTTTATTTGAGTATAACTGTTTTACAATAGTGTGTTAGTTTCTCCTTTACAACAAAGTGAATCAGTTATACATATACATATGTTCCCATAACTCTTCCCTCTTTTGTCACCCTCCCGCCCACCCTCCCTATCCCACCCCTCTAGGTGGTCACAAAGCAGAGAAGTGAACTCCCTGTGCTATGCTGCAGCTTCCCACTAGCTATCTAATTTACATTTGGTAGTGTGTATAAGTCCCTGCCACTCTCTCACATCGTCACAGCTTACCCTTCCCCTCCCCATATCCTCAAGTCCATGCTCTAGTAGGTCTGTGTTTTATTCCCATCCTACCACTAATCTCTTCATGACATTTTTTTTTTAGATTCCATATATATGTGTTAGCATACGGTATTTGTTTTTATCCTTCTGACTTACTTCACTCTGTATGACAGATTCCAGGTCTATCCACCTCATTACAAATAACTCAGTTTCATTTCTTTTTATGGCTGAGTAATATTCCATTGTATATATGTGCCACATCTTCTTTATCCATTCATCTGTTGATGGACACTTAGGTTGCTTCCATGTCCTGGCTATTGTAAATAGAGCTGCAATAAACATTTTGGTACATGACTCTTTTTGAATTATGGTTTTCTCAGGGTATATGCCCAGTAGTGGGATTGCTGGGTCATATGGTAGTTCTATTTGTAGTTTTTTAAGGAACCTCCATACTCTTCTCCATAGTGGCTGTATCAATTTACATTCCCACCAACAGTGCAAGAGTGTTCCCTTTTCTCCACACCCTCTCCAGCATTTATTGTTTCTAGAGTTTTTGATGATGGCCAATCTGACCGGTGTGAGATGATATCTCATTGTAGTTTTGATTTGAATTTCTCTAATGATTAATGATGTTGAGCATTCTTTCATGTGTTTGTTGGCTATCTGTATATCTTCTTTGGAGAAATGTCTATTTAGTTCTTCTGCCCATTTTTGGATTGGGTTGTTTGTTTTTTTGTCATTGAGCTGCATGAGTTGCTTATAAATTTTGGAGATTAATCCTTTGTCAGTTGCTTCATTTGCAAATATTTTCTCCCATTCTGAGGGTTGTCTTTTGGTCTTGTTTATGGTATCCTTTGCTGTGCAAAAGCTTTTCAGTTTCATTAGATCCCATTTGTTTATTTTTGTTTTTATTTCCATTTCTCTAGGAGATGGCTCAAAAAGGATCTTGCTGTGATTTATGTCATAGAGTGTTCTGCCTATGTTTTCCTCTAAGAGTTTGATAGTGTCTGGCCTTACATTTAGGTCTTTAACCCATTTTGAGTTTATTTTTGTGTATGGTGTTAGGGAGTGTTCTAATTTCATACTTCTACAGGTAGCTGTCCAGTTTTCCCAGCACCACGTATTGAAGAGGCTGTCTTTTCTCCACTGTGTTTCCTTCCCTCCTTTATCAAAGATAAGGTGACCATATGTGTGTGGGTTTATCTGTGGGCTTTCTATCCTGTTCCATTGATCTATATTTCTGTTTTTGTGCCAGTACCATACTGTCTTGATTACTGTAGCCTTGTAGTATAGTCTGAAGTCAGGGAGCCTGATTCCTCCAGCTCCATTTTTCGTTCTCAAGATTGCTTTGGCTATTCGGGGTCTTTTGTGTTTCCATACAAATTGTGAAATTCTTTGTTCTAGTTCTGTAAAAAATGCCCGTGGTAATTTGATAGGGATTGCATTGAATCTGTAGATTGCTTTGGGTAATAGAGTCATTTTCACTATGTTGATTCTTCCAATCCATGAACATGGTATATTTCTCCACCTATTTGTATCATCTTTAATTTCTTTCATCAGTGTCTTATAGTTTTCTGCATACAAGTCTTTTGTCTCCTTAGGTAGGTTTATTCCTAGATATTTTATTCTTTTTGTTGCAATGGTAAATGGGAGTGTTTTCTTAATTTCATTCTCAGATTTTTCATCATTAGTGTACAAAAATGCCAGAGATTTCTGTGCATTAATTTTGTATCCTGCTACTTTACCAAATTCATTGATTAGTTCTAGTTGTTTTCTGCTATCATCCTTAGGATTCTGTATGTATAGTATCATGTCATCTGCAAACAGTGACAGCTTTACTTCTTCTTTTCCTATTTGGATTCCTTTTATTTCTTTATTTTCTCTAATTTCTAGCTGTGGCTAGAAATTCCAAAACTAGGTTGAATAAGAGTGGTGAGAGTGGGCAACGTTGTGTTGTGCCTGATCTTAGTGGAAATGGTTTCAGTTTTTCACCATTGAGAACAATGCTGGCTGTGGGTTTGTCATATATGGCCTTTATTATATTGAGGAAAGTTCCCTCTATGCCTACTTTCTGTAGGGTTTTTATCATAAATGGGTGTTGAATTTTGTCAAAAGCTTTCTCTGCATCTATTGAGATGATCATATGGTTTTTCTCCTTCAGTTTGTTGATATGGTGTATCACGTTGATTGATTTGCGTATATTGAAGAATCCTTGCATTTCTGGAATAAACCCCACTTGATCATGGTGTATGATCCTTTTAATGTGCTGTTGGATTCTGTTTGCTAGTATTTTGTTGAGGATTTTTGCATTTATGTTCATCAGTGATATTGGCCTATAGTTTTCTTTCTTTGTGACGTCTTTGTCTGGTTTTGGTATCAGGGTGATGGTGGCCTCATAGAATGAGTTTGGGAGTGTTCCTGCCTCTGCTATCTTTTGGAAGAGTTTGAGAAGGATAGGTGTTAGCTCTTCTCTAAATGTTTGATAGAATTCGCCTGTGAAGCCATCTGGTCCTGGGCTTTTGTTTGTTGGAAGATTTTTAATCACAGTTTCAATTTCAGTGCTTGTGATTGGTCTGTTCATTCTATTTCTTCCTGGTTCAGTCTTGGCAGGTTGTGCATTTCTAAGAATTTGTCCATTTCTTCCAGGTTGTCCATTTTATTGGCATAGAGTTGCTTGTAGTAATCTCTAATAATCTTTTGTATTTCTGCTGAGTCACTTGTTACATCTCCTTTTTCATTTCTAATTCTATTGATTTGAGTCTTCTCCCTTTTTTTCTTGATGAGTCTGGCTAATGGTTTATCAATTTTATTTATCTTCTCAAAGAACCAGCTTTTACTTTTATTGATCTTTGCTATTGTTTCCTTCATTTCTTTTTCATTTATTTCTGATCTGATCTTTATGATTTCTTTCCTTCTGCTAAATTTGGGGTTTTTTTTGTTCTTCCTTCTCTAATTGCTTTAAGTGCATAGTTAAGTTGTTTATTCGAGATGCTTCCTGTTTCTTAAGGTATGATTGTATTGCTATAAACTTCCCTCTTAGAACTGCTTTTGCTGTATCCCATAGGTTTTGGGTCGTCGTGTCTCCATTGTCATTTGTTTCTAAGTACTTTTTGATTTCCTCTTTGATTTCTTCTGTGATCACTTCGTTATTAAGTAGTGTATTGTTTAGCCTCCATGTGTTTGTATTTTTTACAGATCTTTTCCTGTAATTGATATCTAGTCTCATAGCGTTGTGGTCAGAAAAAATACTTGATACGATTTCAATTTTCTTAAATTTGCCAAGGCTAGATTTGTGACCCAAGATATGATCTATCCTGGAGAATGTTCCATGGGCACTTGAGTAGATTGATTCTTAAAGAGAAGGTTAATGCTTCCTTCTCAGATCTCTCTCTCATTTATTAACATTTCTCTACCCTTACTCCCACTAAAGGAATTCAGACCATCATATTCCTGCATTTGAATTATACCAGTAGAACTCTATAAGGCTCCCTGACTCCTTCTACAGTCTTCTTTAGTCAGTTTTTATATTACAACTCAAGTAATGTTTTTCTAAAAATACAAACCAAACCCTTCAGGATCTTGCTTAAAATCCTCCAATGCTTTCTCATTGCTCTAAGGATAAGGTCCCAAAATCCCTACTATGACCCATAGGAGTTTACAGTGTCTTGTTCTCCCTCTTCTCATTTGCCTCATTGTGTACCACTAATCTTATAATTTATAACAACCACACTAAACATCTACTTATTCAAGACCACTATGTTCCCTTTGGGAAGTTGCAGTTACCATTCCACTTTCTGGAACAATCCTGCCTGCCTTCATTGACTGTGTACTAATTCTTCAGGTTTCAAATGTAAATGCCTTTTCTTCTGGAAAACCTTGGTTAACTGCTGTATGTAGAAATTATGACAATAATGATCCTGGTGCAATATCATACTTGAAAGGTTTTATTTCTTCTATCCTGACTACTGTCCTGTGAAGGCCTAGAGGTGGCTGACATAGGCAAGGAATAGAATATAAGGAGAAACTTGAATTCATCTTTCCTAATATTATATAGTGGTAGGATGATGGATGATACCCGAGAGTACTCACTCGTAGAGATAAAGATCATGAAGGTCCACTTCAGTTATATAAATGTAGGCCTCGGCTTAATGGGGTTTACACGACCATACCCAGGGTTCCACATGGAGGATTATGGCAAAAGTCCTGTAATAATAAACAGACATTTTTCTAGTCTTAAAAATTCTTCACTTTCCTAATCTAATGCATTCTCCCAACTACATTTAATTTATGCCTCCAAATTTTCTCTCTCCATTGACTTTTTCCCCTTGATCCACAAATATACTCATGTTATCATAAATAAATAATTTTCATCAGTTGGTTACTGTTGAAGGCATTGTCTCTCCTATCCTTCTCCTTCCTCTTGTCACCACACCCTTTGATAGAATAAATTACACCAATTCCCTCCCTCACTCGACATTCACTCAGTTTTCAGCCAAGAATGATTTGACTCCACCCTTAGCTTGTGATTCACACTGACTCTCTGTGGTCAGGAAACTTCCTGTTCACAGAGAGAGTGACACACTTGATCTCACCACAGTATATAATGGGTTAATATTTTTCTCTTTGAGAAAGAAGAATGTTAACTCCTAAGATCGCTACTATTTTGATTCTACTTTCTTTCAGGCTATTTTTCCTGGGAAAGTAATTTTCCATTACTTAAAAAAAATTAATACTTTGGCTCTAATTTTTTTTCACTGTCTCTTAAATAAGTTCTTAAATTACCTTCACAGTTATGTTTCAAGCCACAATTCAGTTAATTAAAAAAAAATACTGTATGATGAAACTGGGCTAGAGTTAATGTGAAGATGAATTAGATATAGTCCCTGATTTTTGGAAACTCCCTTGGAGGTTCTGATTCAGTAGTTCTCCAATGACACATGAGAATTGTCTTTTGAACAAGAGTCTTGGGTGATAAGATAGATTCAAGAAACACTGATCTGGTATCATAGTTCTCAGACTTCAATGTCCCGAAGCATCACTTGAGAACTTGTTAAAATAGAAGATTGCTGGGTTCCATCTTTCTATAGTCAGATTTAGTAGAATTCAGGTAAGGTTCAGACATTGGAATTTTTAGTAAGCCCCCCCACCCTAAATTATGGTTATATAAGGGATATGAAGACAATTCTGTGGGAAACATTGGTCTAATGGAACATCAGGTAGAAAAACAGATGGAAAAGCACCTAATAAGTGAGGCTAGACAAATATATTGTCTCCTATGGTCCTATTGGGTTCTCTGCATTTTCCCTCTTAGAAGCTTAACAATGAACTCTTTAAGCCAGATTGAGTTAGTTTATGGGTACCCAAGGTCCTTAGCTGATACCAAGAGCATTAGTATGCAAACTCTTCTAGCTAAACTCAGGCATAAAAAGGTCTTATTCCCAGCCAGGAAGCTCCCACTGTTACACAGTCAACTAGGGACTGCCTTACTCCTCCCATCTACCTTATAAATATGTACAGTGGTGAAAGCAGAGTCCATCTCCTGGAGCACACTCCAGGTGAGTCCAGCTGTGCCTGGCTCAACCACTCCTTCCTGTGGGCTGGTGAAGGCTTGGAGGATAACATATGTTCAGCTACTTTAACCTGCCTATAAATTTCCTTAATAAGTGTATTGCTAGCAGTGTGTGTTCCTGTGCCCCTGGTAAAGCCACTGCTGACCACAGTGGACATACCATATTTTTTAGCCATATGGTGTTAAGGAATGGATGAAAGAATTTTAATAGGCCATCCTACTGGTAGAACATCCTTCTGGTGATAAGGGCAGATCAACAAGATGGCTCGTAACCAGGTGATCATATTGGCTGTCAGCCACAACAGCCTCAGAGTGGTCACACTGAAATGCCTCCTACCTGTGTAGTTGTGGTATTCATGAGCTGTAATATCTGTAGGTTCCCGAGTCCACTAAAGCCCAGAGGTAAAAGGATCACCTGGGTATTCCAAAAGAGCGGATTCACCTCAGGGTGAAAACAAACCAGAAAATGAGCAAACAGACAACTATAATAAGGCTACTGCAGACAGTTTCAGCAAAGCCTGGGAAGATCCAGAAGAAGAGCTTGCACACAGCGTCAACACATACAGTCTAAGGAACTTACTCTATGGTAGCTACTCCTGTAGGTCTGGGAGGTAGATGGGAATACAGAGACCCAGAACAGACTTAAGAGAAATATAGGCACACACTCAGTAAGAAATCAGTTAGAGCTAGGACTAGGTTCTTACCCCAGGCTCATTTCCCACTATACATCTCAGGCTGCATTTTCTACTCCCCACCATGTGGAGAGAGAGAGGCCTTTTATAGGTCTTCAGTGTTGGAGCTTATAAAGCTGTAGCCAGTTATTTTATCTAGACTGCCTTGCTGTTCTTTTGTTAGACTGCATAATTGATTTAGACTTTCTGAGTTCCTTAAATCCAGCACTAGTGAGAGGACAGGTTTGTTGGATGAGATCAATTGACCCCTGCTGCTGGGCTTTATTACATTTGGCCAGGGGCATTGCTGAGAAATGACTGTAATTCTAAAACTTGCCACAGTCATGCAGTTGAAGCAGTACCGCTTTCCAAGAGTAGGAAAATCAATCAGTCTCCATATAGAAGACTTGATGCAGGCAGGGATGTTATACAACACTGTCTCTCAGTTCAACAACCTGGTCTATTTTTTAAAAAGTCACTAGTACTTAGTACTTCCTGTGGTTTGTCAGGTCTATACAGAGAAGTGTCTGCTGTATAGACCAACAGTGACTTTTATCGTAATGGTGACTTAACAAATCACAACCATTACTGGTAGCTGGTATGCATCCTTGGACCAGCTTTTTTCCATGTTCTTCCACAGAGAAGAGTCAACTAAGTTTACCTTCTTCTAGCAAGGCACACTGAGTGTAAAATAACTGTCCAGAACTTTGCAGCTAGTGACGTATCATCAGTGAATTTAGGAAACAATAGCATAATGTAAATTGCTTGTTAAACTCCAACTTTCCATTATATTGCTTTTTAAAAATTAATTCTTAGTTTTAAAAATTTACATATACACAAAAAGAAAGTATATTAAACCACCATATGCACATCTTATAATATCAACATATACATTCTTAATATCAACTTTTACCGACACTCTGACATTCCTGTTTCATTTATACTGCCATGTTTTTTTTCCCTGACAGTATTTTAAGCAAATTTCAGATGAATATTCATATATTTTTAGATTGGCCCCCCCAAGGAAACTCCTTACATTTGCATGCTATTCAAGCACAGTCAACTAAAAATGGATGGACCTTTTATAAGGACAAAATTCCAAGGTCCTCTTGAGACTATATGGGCATCAGCCCCAAATGATATTCCCCAGTTTATTTATGTATGTATGTGTGTGTGCCGGGGGGCGGTACGCGGGCCTCTCACTGTTGTGGCCTCTCCCGTTGCGGAGCGCAGGCTCCGGACGCGCAGGCTCAGCGGCCATGGCTCACGGGCCCAGCCGCTCCTTCGCATGTGGGATCCTCCCGGACCCGGGCATGAACCCGTGTCCCCTGCATCGGCAGGCGGATTCTCAACCACTGTGCCACCAGGGAAGCCCACAAATCAATCTTGATACACAATTCCAGATGTGCCATCTTACTAAAAGTGCTTTCCCTAGCATCACTATTGTACCCTTTATCAAGAGTGACAACTTCACCATACTACTTGGTGCCTTTGACCTTTCCAACCTACTCAAAACTGTCTGGGTTTTTTGTTGGTTTTCCAGTTTTTTCCACAAAATCCCTCTCTCTCTCTGTCTCTCTCAGGTTTCTTTCCATATTTTTCTTTCCCAGAGATTTCTCTTCAAATATTTTCTGTTTTTACTTGTAATATTCTGATAAATTTAATCCTCTTTCCTCATTACGTAAACACTGACGGAACTAAAATATAATTTTAGTCCGGGCTTCTGGCCTCTAGATTTCTATATCCAACTCTACTTTAATGTCCCTTTTGAACATTCAAATTTAGTCTGTCCAAAATTGAACTCTATCAACATTTTATATCTTTAGTATCCACCTAGTGGCTCAAGTCTGAAAACTTGGCGTTGTCCTTTGTTCTGAATTTGCCTCATATCCTTTGTGCCCTTTTTCTTCTCAGCACCTCCACTGCCCTCAGTGGAGACCCTGGACTGCTTCAGTCTCCAGTCTTACCTCTCCTTAAACTCTTTTCCCAACTGTTGCCAGTGTGTAAGTGTATGTATATTTTAAAAAGCAAATCTAAGAATGTTATGTACCTACTAAAATACCTTCATGGCTTCCCATTGCTTCAGGCTGCCTTCCAATCTCCTCAGCTTTACATGAAAATTTTCTGTCATTTGGCTGCTCACATCTATAGTCTCATTAGTTGCCACTCCCCTCTTGTACCCTATGTTCCAGCCATCCTGCACCACTTGCGGATCCCATGGTTCCATGATTGTGCAGAAGTCTGTTCCTTATTCTGTACTGATGCTGCTGCCTTGATTGCCCTGTGCAGTCCTTGACCTATCTATCTTCATCGGCCCTTAAAATTTTAATTATCTACCTTTTAATAGTCCCTCCTAACACACATACCCAGAGCTAAACTGGATGAGCGGCCTTATTTTGTTTTCATGTAATTTCATAGCATTCTGGATTTACTTTCTTGAAGTCAACAGTACTGTATTTTAATTATTTGTTGTCTATCTCCTCAATATTCTGTTTCTCCCTAATATTGGCACTCTGTGTTAGTTTTCTTTCTTCTTTACCACCCAGCACCGTATATGGCACAAAACAGCTATTCACAGCCCTCACAGCAAATGAATCTGTGGTTAATAACCAGATATACCCTTTGTTAAAATGTGACAGAATACCTAACTCTGTATTGCAGGTTCTCCATTTATTAAATAATCATTATAGCAATATCTACCTCACAGGATTGTGAAGATTAGATGAAATGTTGCATTAGAACAGATTTTGATACTATAAAGCACTTAAAAATTTTTTTCAAATCAGAGCTCAATCCTTGGTTATAGTCCTTAGTCAATAAAAATGTGTTTACGTTTCTCAAATATGTTTGGATTTCATAAAATTTTCATGCCCTAGAGGAAGATAGACCCAGTAATCACTTTCATAGTCTGAAAACATGAGTAAAAACAGAAGGCATGTAGCTGGAGCCATTACATTTGAGAATAGAAATGCAAACAAAAGCAAGCATGATACATTAATCTGCTGATATTAATGCCCAAGTATGGGCATTTTATATATATACATATGCACATATATATATACATGCACATATATACACACACACACACACACACACATATATATAATTTGGATGTCTTCCTCTTACAAATAAGTTGTGAAAATAACAGCATA